>NW_003519593.1:0-47642 GCF_000190715.1 Dictyostelium purpureum | reverse complement strand
GAAATTGGAAAAAATAAATTATAAAAAAATAAAATTAAAATAAATATTTTGTCGAATTTAAACTCTTAAAATAATTAAATTAATAATACATCTCTAAAAACTCCACAATTATTATAAAAAAAAAAAATTATTGCATTATCTATCTTTTATTACCTTTATTTATTTTTATTTTAACTTGCTATTTGTTTTACCTCTCAATTAAAACTCTGTATATTAGACAAACCAATTTTATTTTATTGTTGATAGTTGAGCAGATTTATTTATTTATTATAAACTAAAAAAAAAAAACAATCACTAAATTATTTTTTCTAAAAAATTCGCTATAAAAAAATGTAATTTCTAAAAGTATAATATAGTATAGTTTTTAAAATATACTAATTTCTAATTTCTTTTTTCTAATTTCTGATGATAGTGATTAAATATTTTTAAAGAGTGTATATACGCTATATTTTATAAATAATAAATAGATAAATAAATAGATAAATAAAGAATTATTATTATTTCCTTTATATAAAAAATAATTTAATGATTTCAAAATAAAATTTAAATTAAATTAAATTTAAAAAAAAAAAATTATAAAAAAAATTTATAAAAATTTAATATAAAAAAAAAAAACACACACAAAAAACACCACTCCCACACTTAAGCCACACACACACACTCTCTCTCACTCACTAATAAATTATTCATTAACTCTCTTATGTGTGCTGTGTGTGATTTAAAAATAGATTATGTTCATATAATTATATTATAAAGTAAACATTAACACTTTTATTTATTTTTTTTTTTTTTTTTTTCATTTTTTCAAAAATTTTTTTGTTTTTTTTTTTTTAATTTTTAAAAATGAAATTGTAAATGTGAAATTTTTTCATTTCTCAATTATTATAACCTTTAAAAAATTTCTTTTAATTGGGGGTGTGTTGTTCTTTTTCCCTCAAACAATAGGCTAATAATAAAATAAAATAAAAATAAAAATAACCCCATCTATCATAAGTTTTAATTTTAAATTAAAAATTATTCAACATATCAATCAATCAACACTTTTTACATACATATATATATAGAAACGTAAACAGCTCACATAAAAAATGCTTATCACTAGAAAAGATTTGGTTCCAATTTTATCAGCCATTATTATAGGAGGTGTTTCAGGTTATTATATATTTGCTCCAGGGTAACTATCAACATTAAATTTTATATTTTATTATAAACATTTTTTAATTAAAAAATGATTAAATTATATTAATACAATATTTTACAATTATAGACTTAAACAAATTGGTGATGAACAAAGAAGAGAGCTTGCTTTTAAGCAGCAACAACAACAACCAAATTCAGATAAAACCAAATAAAACATAAACATAAATAAATACATTTTATATAATTAAAAAACAATTTAGATTTTATAAGTATAATTTTTTTTTTAAAAGAAATATATGTATATAAATGTTTATTTTTTAAATTAATCAGCAAAGTATTTTATAAGATCCCCTTGTGAGATGACAGCAGATGGTCTACCCTCTGAATCTACCTTGTAGAGTCTATGGACTTTAGACATGAAGAACTTTGTAATAACCTCTTCAATAGTTGTGGAATCATTAACACATAGAACTTGGTTACCAAACTATAATAATAAAATTAGTAAAAGTGTAAATAAATAAATAAAAAAATAAATAAAATAGTTTAATATTTACAATTGAAATATTTGGATTCTTTGGTCTCAATTCTAAAAAGCTTTCGATTGGTAAAAACATTCTGCTAAACATTCTTCCATCATAACCTACTAATTTCATATCTGATACACTTATATTACCAACTAAAATACCAATTTGATTTACGACTGGTAAAGCACTAACGCCATTTTCATGCATTAACTTGAAGGCATCAATGACTAATCTATCATTTCTGATGGTTACAACACTTTTAGATCCAAAATCTTCGAGGGTGCCAATTGCTTTTTCAATATTACCAAGTCCGTCAATATGATTTTGCAAATATTCGACAATTCTTGATTGTGTTAAAATTGAAATTAAACCTCCATCTGAATCGATAATTGGAACCCTATGAACATTCCATTTTGACATTAAATCGATTGCAATCTTTAATGGAGCACTTGATTCAACTGGGCAATATGCATTTCTACCTGATAAATCTGTATGGATAATAATAAAATTAATAAAGGTTTTAAATATAAAAAAAAATAAAAATAAAAATTAAAACATACCACAAATATCACCAATTTTAAATTTTTGGAAAATTTCTTTAGATTCAAAAACAAAATTTATATCTAATTCAGATAACTCTTTTTGTGATAAATGGTTAACACAAAAAGTAACAATATCTACCATATCTATAAATTTATCAAATCTTCTAGATTGAACATCATAAACTGGTAATGATAAAACTTTTTTTTTTATCATTAACTGGAGAAGGTTGATATAAAAATTAGTAAAAATTAGTTTTAAAATTAAAAAATATAGGGTATAATTACTTCGAAAGCATCTTTGACTGGGTAATCTGAATGAACTGTAAAAATTTCGAAACTATCATTTGGGAATAAGGATCCAACAGATACTTGATAAAGCTTTTGCATTTTTTTTTATTGATTTTAAATTGATTTTAAATTATCTGTATTTTGAAATAGAAAAAAATAAATAAATAAACTAATATAATAAAAAATAATAAGTAAGAAAATTAATGTTTAAAAAAAAATAAATCTTCTATTTTTAAAAATAAAAATTAAAAAAATTAAGAATTCCTTAAATGGAAATTTATAAAAACTAAAATTTTTTATTTTTTAAACAAATAATTTTTTATTTTTTAATACTTACACAATTAATTTTTGCTATGAGAATATTATTAATTTTTACAAAACTGCGTTTTTATTGTATTAATTTCAAAATTTATATTTTTTTTTTTTTTTTTTTAGAAAAAAGTTATTATTATTTTTTTGTTTAATTTTATTATTATTAATTTTCGGCCTGGTTATATAAGAGATTTTTATTTTTAATGAAATTTCAGATAGTATTTTATGTTTTGATTGATTTTCAAGTAAAAAAATTTTTAAAAAAAAAAAAAAAACCAAATTGTGAAAGGGTTTTTTTGTTGGTGTTCATAAAAACAAGAAAAAAAAACAAAAATTATTAATTAATTTTTTTTTTAATAAAGATTTAGGGGATTTTCCACAAAAATGATTAATTTGAGATAAATAAGATTGTTATAATTATTTTTTTTGTAAATAGTAATATTTTATAAATAATTAAAAAAATTCAAATAATCAAAAAAATAAAAAATAATTTTAAAATTTTTTTTAATTTTAATTTTTTTTTATTTTTTCGTTATTATTTAAATAATTATTTTATTCAGAAATGTTTAGGTTTTGCAGCATACTATTAAAGACACCTAAAAGAATTCCAAACACTCAATTAAGAAACAATACAAAGACAATCAAAAATTTTATAAAAGAAAGAGAATTCAAATTAAACATAAAAGAAACTATAAAGAAAAATACAACACAAAAATTAAAAGATGTTGAAAGAATTGAAATACTTAGAAATATTGACTTGAAGCAATGGACAGATCTAAAATTGGAACAGAAAGTGTACGATTTTCAAATACTGTTAAATGCATTCCCGCACAATTACAGGTCGCATGTTTTTTATAATTATTGGTTATACAAGTTATCTTCAAATGACTCTCAAATCAATTATGAGACTACATGGAGATTGGTGGAACATATGGTCGAAAATAATATAGAACTTTACAATAAATCAATTTCAAAGTTCATTTTTTCAGTTTTTAAAAGCTCAACACCACTGTCACCTGAAAGAATCCAAATACTTCATGATTTAGAACTCGAAGGTGAATTTTATAAAACTATATTAAAAACAAAGCTCAAGTTTTTCCCAACCAATGATTTCACACAATATAAAGACAATAATCAAACAAGAAGCAGTGTATTAAGAGGTTTACAAAAGTTAAAAAAACAAAATCTATTCATTCATTCAAAAGAAATTATAAAACTATATGTTCAACTGGCCAAAATAGCATACCCAATAGAAGGAGATATCAAACCAAAGGTTTTAGTTGAAAATTTTACAATGTGGAAGGTGGTTTTATTTAAACTAAGATCACAGCTCCCATATTTCATCAATGTAGCAGCATTAGAATTAGGTAAACAAAAAAGAAAAAATGCAAGAGATCTATTTAAAGAGTTTTTAAAGGAAAACGAATTAATTATTTTAGAGAATCATCTATCAACAGTTTTAGAAATTATACAATTACTCACACCAATCGAAAAAGCTGAAATCCTTCAAAAGTATAAATTAAGACCAACATCTCAGTTTTCACCAGAACTCGTAGATATAATAAAAAAAATAAAAGAAGAAATACCCGAACCATCCAAATATACAAAACTAGACGAAATAATATCAAGAGAAAATAAATTACACAACCAAGAGTATCAAGAAGTTTTAAAATTAATAGAAGAATATTACTTGAGAAAATAAATTAACTACTACTATAGTAGTTTTTGATATTTTATATAAAATACCTTTAAATTTTATATTTTATATTTATAATTTTATTTTTTTATTTTTTATTTTTTTTGTATTTTTTATTGTTTTGTTGATTCATAAAGTTTTAAAATTTTCTTTTCTAAACTTGTGATTGAAGATGGGTTGTTTATAGTACATTCTGAATAACCTAATAAATTTTTGTTTCTTAATAAATTATCAATTTCTGATTTTTCAACCAAACTAATTGTTGAAGGAGCTGATTTGGATGATTCATCTGGAGTTGATGATGATTTGTCATCAGATGCTGCTGAAACTGTGTTTGTATTTGAATCTCTTTTATCTGATTGGAGACCTAATAAATAAATTGGAGTAGTTGCAAATTGTTTTTGAACTTGTTCTATTTTAGTTTGAACTTGGTTGAACGAGTTTGAATCGGCAACATTAAAAGTTGCAATAAATAATGAGTTGAATGGAATACTGTGGAGTGTATCTAAACGGTAATCGTTAAAGTAAAGTTTGGTTTCTTCTTTGAGGGTTTTAAGAATTAAAGTTTTGAGGAATGATTTGAAACCAATATGACGTTCACCAATTACTAAACCTAGTGTTGGAACTTTGTATGATGATTTTTTACCATTTGGTTTATAACGACTACCAAACATTGGTTTTGTGAATGACTCATTCATTGGTAAATCATCGTCCAAGAAATTGCACCATGCTTCATTTTTATCATAATTAGCATTTAATACACCATAATGTTTTGGCATTTTAACTGGAGCTGCTGTTGGTTTTTTTGGTGCTTCAGTGGTGGTAGTAGTGGTATTTTCATCAGTAGTGTTGGTTACAGATGATGATGCTTCGTCAGTTGTAGTATTTGGTGTGGCAATATCGTCTGGGTTTGCTTCAACAACATCGAAATTTGGTTTATCTAAATCATTGAAAATAGCATCTAAATCTTTATCACCACCTCTTTCTTTGGCTTCTTTTTTATATTGTTCATATTTTGCTGATGAAGCTTCTCTGAAACAAATGGCTAAAAACATTTCTGTAATTAATTCGAAACGTGAGAATAAAATACATAAACCGTTGGTTCTTTCACTTATAGTTTGATAGAAATAACGATACTTTTCGTGGATGGCTACAATTCCATAAATTTTAATACCTAAAGCTTCGAGATCGTCACATTCTCTGACCCAATTGATGTGGTGATTGGTGTAGTATGGTGGATGTGGTGGACTATCACCAATCATAACAAAAGCTTTACTTGTATGAGATGACCATGATAAGAACTTGGCTTTATGAAGAGCATATTCGTAGCATTCTGGCTCATCACCACCATTAGTTGATTTAACTCCATTAATAAAAGAGACAATCTTATTTACATCAGTGGTAAGATCCAAAGTATAGAGTGGTTTTTCTTCACAAAAATCACCCATAGCCATAATACCAATACGGATCAATGGAATTTCTTTCATCAAATGGGTGATGGTCTCTAAGAGTTTCTTTCTTACTTCGACGATAACAGCATTCATACTGGTGGTAGTATCAAAACAAAAAACAATCTCTACATCGTTTGAAATAGAATTGCCAACAAAATGTGATAAAATATCTTCTTTGTCAATGATTGGAATTAAATTTTGATTTTCTGGTGTTGATTCATCTATTGTGCCAGTACTTGATCCTTTTTTTTCTAAAATTAATGTTTCCATTCTCTTTACAGTATTTTGAACTAAATCACTATCTAATAAAGTTTTACCACTTTGTGATAATACTAATGGTAATTTATAAATATCTGGTTCATTTTTTGATAATACTGAACAAATATGGCTATAATAATATAAAATTAAAAAAAAATTAATTTTTTTTCTTTAAAAATATTTAAATTTTGATTTAATCATTTTTTTATTAAATTTATACTATACCTTTTTAATTCTAAAACTTTTAAATCTTTTTTATTTGGAATTGTAACTTTTAAAACAACAGTATTATATTCGACATCAAAAGTTAATTCTTTAATAGTTTGCATATGGATTGTACCTTCTTTTTTAATACCATGTGATTGAATTGTAGCATTTGGATCCATTGGTTCACCAGCAAATACCAAATTGAATTGGAAATCGCTCATTGATGTTCTTTCGCATACTTTTCCTATTAATACAGTGACCTTATCAGCTGGATTAACATCCAATGAAAAGGTTACTGTTGAAGTTTTAACCAAAATAATCATTTTTTATATATATAAAATATTAAAAACTACAAAATAAAAAAATTTAAAAATAAAAAAAAAAAAATAATTTTGATTTTTTCCAATATCAAACTCTAAAAAAAATATAAAAAAAAAAAAATATTTATTAAAAAAATTTTAAAATAAAAAAATTCAAATAATTATTTTTTTTGAAATCTAAATAAAACCGACCATTAATTATTATAATTAATTCAAAATTTTTTTTATTGATGGTCTTATCTTAAAATTTGATTAACAATGAAAATTATAATATCTATATTTTAATATTATTTTTATGATAAAATTATATTATTTATTATAACCATAAAAATTTTTATTTATTTAAAAAAAAATTGTGGGGTATTTCTTTCTTGGTGTTGGATCGATTATATTATTAACATGAATATTTATTTTATGATTAATCAATTAAGATCATCATTATTACTATTACTGTTATTATTATTATTATTATTATTATTATTATTATTATTATTATTATTATTATTATTATTATTATTATTATTATTATTATTATTATTATTATTATCTGGTTCAAAGAAATCTTCTTCATCTTCGCTTCCAAAGTCAAAAGAAAGTTCGTCAATAAAATCTCCTTCCTTACTTTTACTTGTTTCTTTTAATATTTCTAAATTTAATCTTGTATTTGAATATGATTGATTATTACTATTATTTTTATCGATATCATTTATATTATTGTTATTGTTATTAGTACTATTATTTAAATTTGTGCTATTATAATCTAAATTTGGTATAGTATTTTTTTTAGCTTTAAAAGGTTGATGAATTGTATTATAAAAATTTTGAGCTTTAACTGGACCAAAGCCTGGGCATTTTAATAAAGTTTCTTTTGAGCATGTAAAAACAGCTTTCATATTTTTAAAATTATTAATTAATGTATTTGCATCGGTTTTATTTACTGATTTGATTGATGTTAGAACTTGTTCTTTTTTTGTCTTACCACCTAGCTCTACTGGTTGAGGACGTGTCTTTATAAAGTCGACTGATTTGGCTGATGATGAAAAGCTTTTATAAGACTCTATATATTTTCCTGCTTCGAGAAAACTCCAACAAACAATTAGAGTTAAATTTGATTTAATTGCTGAAATGTTAAGTTCTTCTAATAGAGCCACACAATCATCAACATCAACCAAAACCAATAATACTCTTAATTCAAATGATTGGGGTGTGCCTTTAATACGATCTTCTACATAGTTTGGTTTTAATCGATAAACTTTAAGAGATAAAAAAAATACACAACTATTTGATGTGATGACATAATCTGGGATTTGGTTTTTTTGATACTCTACAACTATATTATTTGAAAAATTTCTAATTAATGGATTTCCTCTTTGAAATTCATTTACAAAAATCATTTTATTATTATAGTTTGGTGATGAGGTTGTTGTCGTTGTCGTACTTGTGTTTGGTCTTTGGGGTAGTGATGGTTTTAATGTGGGTGCCAATGGTTTGATTGGTGCTGATGGCTTGATTGGCGCTGATGGTTTCATTGGTGATGATGGCTTGATTGGAATTAATGGTTTAAGTGATGGTGGTGGAGATTTTGAAAGTGGTGATTGTGAGTTATTTACATTTGTAGTTGAAGATGATGAGGATCTAATAAAGTATGAGATTGAAGAGGATTTTAATGTAACACTAGTATTATCATGATCTATGTGATGGTCATTATTAAAATTCTCTGAACCTTTTTTGAAAGAAGAGGAATAGCTATTTACAGTGGTGGAGCTGGTGGTTTGGGGCTGGATTTGAGGCGCTAGTATAGGTGGTGTATCGTCTACATTTTTAAGAACTGCATTTACTGATTGAATTGTGTTTGCACCTTTGTTAAGCAGATTAATCTGCGGAATACCAAACCTTTTTTTTGCAGGTTTGTCTGAAGGTTTTGGGGGTGTAACGCTATCGTCCTTATCATTATTATTATTACTATTATTATTGTTATTATTAGTTATATCTGCATTTACATCATCATTCATTTTAATTTTAAAAAAAAAATAAAAAAAAGTTTTTTTTTTTTTTAATTTTTTTAATTTTTTTAATTTTTTTTTTTTTCATTTTTTTCATTTTTTTTTAAAATTTAATAAAAAAAATTTTAAAATTAGTTTTATTTTAATTTTATTGTAATTTGTGTATATATTATATAAAAATAACTAAATTATCGATTGGAATTATTTTGGTCATCTTCCATTGTTAATTATTATAAAATTTTCTTTTTTTTATTTCAACTAAATATATATAAATAGAATTATAATTAAAATAAAATGAATTTTTGTAGCGAATGGTAAATAAATTATTTCGATATGTTTATTTTCATTGTGGATCATTATTATACAGTATTAGTGTGTTATGATATTAACCAAAATAAATCTATTTTGAAATAAATATTATAATATTTTATACATTACATATATAGTAATAATATGTTATATCCTAAAGCTGATAGAGCTAACAGAACATTACTTTTAGCTTGTAGAATTTGCGATCATAAAGAAGAGGCTACAAATAATTGTGTATACAGAAATGAAATTAAACATTCAGTAATGTTAGTATTTTAAATCAAATTATATCCATCTACACATACATTTATCAAAACAGCAAGCACAAACAAGCAAAAGCAGTATATCTAATATTGTTATTATTATTATTATTATTATTATAGGGAAAAAACACATATTTCACAAGATATTGCTGCAGATCCAACATTACCTCGTACCAGAGCCGCCAAATGTCCTCAATGTGGTGGTAGAGAGGCAGCTTTCTTCCAATCTATGACTGTCGAAAATGGTATGACTCTATTTTATGTATGTTGTGCTTGTTCCGAAAAATGGGTTCATAAATAATCACTCAATTATAAACAGAAAAAAAAAACAAAAAAACAGCAAATACACCACAATCACAATCACTCCCTTTTTTCAAAAATATACATTATATAAATTTAAACAATGCGAATTCACTTTTTTTTTTTTTTAAAAAAAAAAGAAAAAACAAACAAACAAACAATACTGTAAATTTTAAAAATATTTAAATAAATATAAAACCTGCATCTTGCTTTTTCTTTAAACATTTTAATGCTACCCCGCTGAAATGCTACAGTAATTTAAAATTTTTTTTTTTTTTTAAAAATAAATAAAAATTTTATTATTATATTTTCTATTAATAGTCAATATAAAAATGGTTAAATTGAAGTGTATTGTTTCGTTTGGCCAAAAAATAAAATTCTATTATGAAATTATTGAGTTGTACCATCATTGCTATTTTTGTTTTTGTTTGGTGTAATATTATCGCCATAAACCACCCTTGTTCTTTCTTCTGTTTCTGGAAAGCCTCTAGTTTCAAATTCTTTTGTTTTTCTAGTAAGACAATTGTCGAATGAATTGAACTAGATATAAAATGTTAGTAAATTTGAAAAAAATATATAATATATAAAAATAAAAATACTTTACAATTTCTAAACATTTTTTTGGTATTTTGATAGTTTCACCAACTGGTATATGGCCATTGGTACAATTCATTAAAAGTGTTGCCTCGAATGGACAGAATGAAGATAAAATACAAAAATTTAAATGGGCATTTTCATGTTGACATATTTTAAATTTACTTGTTGCTGAAGAGGAGGGAGGAACTTGGTTGTCACGTTCACAGTCAAAAAGTTTGGAGATTGGATAGAAACACATTGGGAAATCACGAACTATGGCAAGTTTTGCTTGGTCATATTCATCTTTGATCTCACCAAATTGTATTACTTTACTTTCACTTATATCGTTATTATAACTGTTTTCGTTATTATTATTATTATTATTTTCCATTATTGAGGTTAATTAATATACAAAAATAATAAATTAAAATAAATTATGCGAAAATATTAAAAAAAATAATTTTAAATAAATTTTATTTTTTTTTTATTTTTTTTTTTAATTTATTTTTAATTTTTTTTTTTTTTTTTCCAAAACGACCATTTTAAAAAAAAAACGACTGGAGCATTCAGTTTAATTAAATTCATTTAAGATTAACATCCATCCAATCTTATATTATTAATATAATTATAATTATTATTATTATTATTTCTTTTTTAAAATAATTATAATAATAAAAACACAACACAACTCACACTCACAAAATAATTAAATTATAATATAAAAATCAAAATTTTGATTTTTTAAATTAAAAATAATGGAAAATAAATTATTAATTGCAGGATTGGGTGCAGGTATTGGTGCAGCAGTAACATATTTAACATCATCATTAAAAAAGAATAAAAGATCACAAGATGAGTTTGAAAATAGCCCATCATCACAACACAATACTAAACAAATTAGAATGGATACAGACGACGATTTTATTAAAAAAGAAGATAACAATTTAAGTGCAGGAAATTTATTACACAACGATCTTTTAAGAGAAGAGATTTTCAACGAACAAATGGATAGAACCAAACTTTACTATGGCGACGAAGCATACGAAAAGATTAGAAATTCATTTGTGGTTGTAGTTGGTTTAGGTGGTGTTGGTGGTGCAGCAGCCCACGTACTTTGCAGAAGTGGTATTAAAAAGATGCGTCTTATTGACCCAGATCTTGTAACATTAAGCTCATTAAATAGAAATGCATTAGCACAAAGAAAAGATGTTGGTAGATCAAAAGTCGAAACTATGAAGTCCTATTTCTACGATATTTGCCCAGAAGTTGAAGTCGAAGCTGTTCAAACTTTTTTCACAGGTGATTTAGCAGAAAAACTTTTAGCAGGAAACCCAGATTACGTTTTAGATTGTATAGATAACACTCAAACCAAAGTAGAGTTATTAACTTTTTGCCACAGAAACAATATTAAAGTTATCAGTAGTTTCGGTGCAGGCTCTGCCCGTGACCCAACTAAAATTTTTATCTCTGATATCAGTTACACTTATGGTTGTCCATTCGGTAGAGAAATTCGTCGTCTTTTAAAAGTCAACGGTATTAACAGCGGTATTAATTGTTGCTACACTACAGAAATTCAAAGAAAGAAACTTACACCATTAACTGAAGAAGAACGTCAACTTTTATTAGAGCAAGCAGTTAGACCAACTCTTCGTGTACGTACATTGGGTGTTGCAATGCCAATTCCATTCATCTTTGGTACATCAATTGGTTGTCAAGTTTTAAATGATTTTGCTGGTGTCGACACAGTAACCAATGGTGAAGAAAAGTGTATGCCTCCACCATTAACTGAATACTCATCACAACTTAAACTCTTAATTAAAAAAGAATGTAAATTATATAATACCCCACCAACTTTCCTCAGAAAATTCATTTCACCATTGGATGTTCGTTATTTAATCGATGAAATTTTCGAATCAAAGAGTGCAATCTCTCAAAAACACGCCCCAGTTATGCTTTTATTACGTTGGAGATCTGATAAACCTGCTGCACCAAACAACTTGGTTTACCTCAGTCAAAAAGAAGGTGATATTCACGAAACTGTTAAAAATGTTAATGAACATTATCCAAAAGAAGTTGTCGAAAGAATTGACAAATTATTATCAACTGTTGTTATGGAACCACTCCACGTCGAATTAGCCAATTCAATTTTATAAAAATAAAAATAAAAATAAAAGTTTAAAAATAGAAATAAAAATAAAAATAGAATTAAAATCATATTAAATTTTTTTATAAAATAATTGATCATCAATCCAAAAAAAATAAAAAATAAATTAAAAAGGAAATTATCTTTTTTGGGTTAATTATCTCTTTTTTGGGTGAATTATCTCTTTTTTTTTTTTTTCTTTTTTTTTTTTTTCTTTTTTTTTTATTATTTTTATTATTTTTTTTTAATATAATATTTTTTTTAATTTTTTTTTTTAATTTTTTTTTTAATTTTTTTTTTTATTATTTTTTAATTTAAAAATTTTTAATATTTTTTTTTTTATATAAAAATAATAATAATTTATCTACAATTTTTTTTTTATTTATAAAGAAAGATAAAAAATTTAATCCTTCATCTAATTGTTTTCTACAAATTAAAACAATACATAGTCACACATACACACACACATCATTATATCTATTAATATCAATAACTAAATCAATTTATTAATATATATTTCTTATATATATTATATTTTGTATATACAAACAAATTATGTCTATGATGAATGGGTTAGGTAGACAAGATATTGACTTTAATCAAATATGGGAAACAATAGCACAACAAGTTTACTTATTATTAACAGGTATGAATACTGTATCTGCAATGTCTTTATATGAGTAAGTTGATTAATTCATATTTGTTTTTTTTTTTTATCATAAATTTTCATTTTTTTTTTTCATATATTTTTCTTTGGACACAATATTAATTTTTCAATATTATTTTAGGGATGTTTATAAATTATGTATTGCTCAACCTCAACCATATTGTGAGCCTTTATATGAAAATATTAAAAAGTTTTTCGAACAGCACGTGGATAGAATCCTTTTAATCATTTTAGATACAAAATCAGATACAATTTCAGAATATTTAAAACAATGGAAACTTTTTCACACAGGTTGTGAATTATGTAATAAGGTTATTTTCAGATATTTGGTAAGGTTTATAGATTCAATTAACAATATATAGCTATTCATTATATTAATTTTATTTATTTCTTTAGAATAATAATTGGATTAATAAAAAGATCATGGATAAGAAGTTTGGTCATCCTCCAGATATTTACGAAATTCAAACAGTATGTATAGTTTTTTTTTTAATAGTTTTTAATAATTTATTAATATTTTTTAAATTTTATTTTTTAGCTTGGACTTATGATTTGGAAAGAAAGATTATTTTTTAAGATTAAAGATAGAGTATTAAAATGTGTAGAGATTTTAATTCAAAAAGATAGAGACGGTGAATTAGTTCAACATCAATTTATAAGTCAATTTATGGAAAGTTTAAGTAAGCATAGATTTATCATTAGATATTTTTAAAAATATTTTATATCTTATTAATATTTCATGTTTATTTCAGTTAAATTAGATTCAGTTGATAAAGATAGAGCATTATATTTAAATGAATACGAATTTTCTTATTTAGAAAATACAAAACAATTTTATTCAAGAGAATCTATTGCATTTATATCATCAAGTGGTGTTTCGAGCTATATGAAGAAAGCAGAAGCTAGAATCGAAGAAGAACATCATAGATCACAAAAATATTTAAATTCAACTTCACACGACAAATTAAGAAGATTGTTAGATTCTATTCTCATTGAAAAACATAAAGAACTCTTACAATCCGAATGTATAAATTATTTGAAAGATGAAAAACTAGATGAAATTCACCATATGTATAAATTGTTATCAAGAATTGAAGGTGGTCTCGCTCCAGTTTTAGAAACAGTTCAAAATTATATCCAACATGTTGGTTTTGAGGCAATTAAATCAATTCCAGATAAAAATAACCCAGTAAGTACTTACTATCTTTACATTCAATAAAATAATGGTTTATTAACTCTTTATTTGTTTATTTTAGGATCCAAAAGTTTATGTAGAAACTCTTTTAAAAATATATTTACAATTTAGTTCAATTATTAAAAAATCATTTAATAATGATGTATCATTTATTACAGTTTTAGATTTAGCATGCCATAAAATATTTAATCAAAATCATATTACCAAAAACACAACAAAATCACCAGAATTATTGGCTAAATACTGCGATATGTTATTAAAAAAAGGAAACAAGCAACATGAAGAAGTCGAATTAGAAGAAAAATTAGGTCAAATTGTAATTATCATTTATTTTAAAATACAACTTTATCACACAATAACTAATTTATTTTTTTCTTTAGATTGTATTATTTAAATATGTTGATGACAAAGATGTTTTCCAAAAATTCTATTCAAAGATGTTATCAAGACGTTTAATTAATGCATCATCAGTTTCAGACGATATTGAAAAGTATATGATTACTGGTTTAAAACAAGCATGCGGTTTCGAATATACATCCAAATTCCAAAGAATGTTTAATGATATAACAATTAGTACCGAAACAAATGAAGAGTTTAAAAACTATTTAAATAATAACAATCTATCTATTGGTAAAAGTAATTATTAAATTTAAATTTTCTTTTACTTTATTATTTTATATTAATGCACCAATTTTCTTCTTTATAGTTGATTTTTCAATTTTGGTTTTAACATCAGGTTCATGGTCTTTACATTCACAAACCTCTAGTTTTATTGTTCCACAAGAATTAACTACATGTATAACAACATTCCAACAATATTATCAAAACCAACATCAAGGTAGAAAATTAAATTGGTTACATCATTTATGTAAAGCAGAGGTCAAATCATCCTATCTCAAGAAACCTTTTGAATTCCATGTTACAAATTTCCAATTAGGTATTTTATTAATTTTTAATACTCAAGACACAGTTACACTAGACGAAATTACTAAATTCACAAACTTGAATGAAAATGAACTTTCAAGAACTATTCAATCACTCATCGAAGCCAAACTTTTATTAGCCAAAAAGAACCCAGATTCTGCAACCCAAGAATATTCATTAAATGGTAGTTATACAAATAAAAGACTCAAGGTTAAGGTTTCATCTTCATTACAAAAAGAAACTCCAACTCAAACCGAAGAAACTTATAAAGGTATTGATGAAGATAGAAAACTTTATTTACAAGCTTCAATTGTTAGAATCATGAAGGCCCGTAAATCGATGAACCATGTATCTTTAATCCAAGAGGTAATTGAGCACAGCAGAGCAAGATTCCAACCCAATATCCCAATGATAAAGAAATGTATTGAACAATTAATTGAAAAAGAATATATTACCCGTGCTGAAGGTGAATCAGATAAATATTTATATCAAAGTTAAACAAAGGAAAAAAAAATCAAATGTGGTGGAGGGTTATTTTCTAAAAATAATTGCAATAAACATTTAAGATCAATCTTAATTAAAATATTAAAAAATAAAAAAATAAAAAAATTTTAATGTAAAAATATTAAAAAGATTAATAATATAAAAAGATTTTGTCCAATATTGGTAATCATAAAATAGAATAAAAAAAAACAATTTTATCTTTAAATTTTAAGAAATTGTTTTTTTTTAATTTGTATTTTAAACTGTTTTTTTGGGTGAATATATTTTTCAATAATTATAAATATTTTTAATTTTATATTTTTTAAAAGAAATTTGGTATCTTGTGTCTATAACCCACAAAAAACAATATTTTTTTTAATATTAAAATTATAATTAAAAAAAAATTTCAAACATCTAAATATTATTTTTGGGCTACAAATATATTAATTTATTTTTAAGTTGTTTTTTTCACATTTTTTTATATATTTATATCTTTATAATGAAGCAGAGTGGGAGTAGAATTAAAATAAATAGTTATAAAAGGAAAAAAGATTTTAAGTAAAGTCAAAAAAAAGATCTTTTTTATCAAATTAAAAATATATCTTTAATTTAATGATATTTGAAAAAAAAAAAAAAATAAACCTTTCAAAGATAAAAAAAAATAATAATAATAATAATAATAATAAAAATAATAAAAATAATAATAACAGTTAAAAGTAATATTGTCAACAAAATGAATATATTAATTCTATTAGTTATTTTAGTTTTTACCTATTTTTTATTTAGAAATGTAAATATTTAGTTTTACAATAAAAAGAAAATTTTTAATAGAAAATAAAACTAAATATAATTTTTTTAATATAATAGAGTTCAAGAATCAGTAAAATTAATTCTAAAATACCGGGTCCGATAGGTTTACCGATATTAGGACATTGTATGTTTATGGGTGGGGATCTTCATTTGCAATTTCAAAAATGGTTTAAAAAATATGGTAATGTCTTTAGAATCAGAGTTGGTATTTACGAAACAGTTGTAATAACTGGTTATCCCACTTTAAGAAAGGCTTTTATCGAAAATTCTGAAATTTTCGAAAAAAGATGGCAACCAAATAGTAGAACTCTTTTAAATAAATGTGAAGAGGTGGTATGGGAAAATGGAGAAAGACACAAAATTTTAAAGCGTATTGTACTTAGTGAAATGACAACAGTAAGAATTAAGAGAATGGAAGATCATATTGTACAAGAGTGTAAAAAATTAATTAAGCTATTTGACGACCATGCAGAAGACGGAAAGCCATTTGAAATCAACAACTATCTCCATATGTTTTCATTAAACATTATACTTAGATTCCTCTTTGGTGTAGACTATCCATATGATAAGGTTTCCCACTCTGAAGGAATTATCAAAGCAATTTCAGACTTTCTTGTTGTAGCAGGTAATCCACTTATTTACGACTTTGTTCCAATTTTTACAAAAAAAGAATCAAAAGATATTAAGCACCCTTATTTCGTCACCTTTAATAGACTTATCACAGAAACCGATAATTTAATAAAGAAATACCAAAGAGATAATGAAGCTAATCTAGATTCGAAAGAAAATGGAAATATAATTACTGGTTTACTTAAAGAGTATGAAAAAGGTTCAATAACATGGGGTAATGTGGTCAACACCTCAATTGATATGATTGTAGCTGGTAGTGATACAAGTGCAAATACTGTTATTTTTGGCCTAATCTCTTTATCTAACCATCCAGAAATTCAAACCAAGTTACATAAAAGCATTGTGTCTACAGTTTCACCAAATGAAGATGTAATTACCCACAGTAAATATAGTCAAATTCTTCCATATCTATCAATGGTAATGAAGGAAACTTTTAGAAAATTCCCAAGTACACTTTTAGGAATATCACATGAAACAACTCAAGATATTGAAATAGAAGGTCATAAAATCGCTGCTGGCACCCAAATATTTCAAAATATTTATTCATCACATAGAAGTGAAGAGTTTTTCCCAAAACCTGATGAATTTATTCCAGAAAGATTTAATGAAGGTTCCAATTTGTATTATGGAAGTCAAACAAATTTATTGCATTTTGGTTGTGGTGTAAGAGATTGCAGTGGTAAATCTTTAGCAACAGTAAGTATTTTTGATATTATAATTTTATTTAATAATTTACTAATTTTTAAAAACAATTTTAATAGTGTGAAATCTTTACAATTTTAGCAACCTTAGCAAATAGATATGAATTTATTAACCCAAATCCCAATACTCCATTAATTGATTATGGTACTTTTGGTTTAACCTATCAAACTCCATCAACTCATCTTATAATTAAAAAAAGATAAAAAAATTTTAAACAACATTTCTTAAATCGATTAAAAGTTTTTTTATTAATACATTTAATTTAAATAAATAAATAAATTTTATTTGATTATATATGTTATTACTTGTGTTTTATTTTTTCTTTGTTGTTGGTGTAATTGATGACGAAAGTGATGATGAGAATGAGGAGGAGAATGATGAATTACCTTGTTTTAATTTTTTTTTTGTTTGGTCATCATTATTTAAAAAAACACTTTTAAAAGTATCTGTAATGCTTAATCTTTTCTTTGATGTTGCTGATGGTGTTGCTGTAGTGGTAGAAGTTGTAGTAGTTGTTTTTTGAATTGGTTTGGCTATATCAATTGGTGGAATTGCATTTAAACTAATGTTTGAGAGTGGTGGAGATGATGAAACAATTGTTGACGATGAACGAGTAAGTGAGGAGGTTGTTGATTTGAATGGGATCATATTTGGATTAAATGATTTTGATGATGTTGTTGAAATTCTTTTTGATGATGGAGTTGATTTGATGGCGCTATTGGTTACACTTGAAGTGGATGTTGCTGTTTTAATACTGCCCTTTGAAGAAGTCGATGATAATGATGATATTGAGTCGGTTGGTGATAAAGTTTGGTTATTTTCATTTATATCAAAAACAATTTTCTTTGAAAGCGGTGTATCGCTGCTAGAAAAGCTTTTTTTTGTTTGAGGGGTTTTTGGTTCGATAAGAATTGGTCTCTCTTTAGATTTCAAACGAAGGGTTGTTGATTTCATTTCTTTTTTTGAATCTACTTCCAATTTTCTTGCTAACGAACTTTGGGTTGGTCTGGTTAATGAAGATGGTTTGGTAGATACCGGTGTTGAAGAGATTGATGTTGTTAATGATTCTTTTTTAGGGGTTGTAAAAATGTCTCTAGCCGATTTAGTTGTGGATGCTTTACTCGCTGCTGTTGATGATAGATTAGATGTAGTGGAAGATGGGATGTTTAGTTTTGATGGAGTTGATTTTATTGGAGTGGAGGGTTGCTTTAGTTTTGATTTTGAAGGTGTTGATGATGGTCCAGATATAGATGTAAGGGATCTTGAAATTGATGAAGGTCTGGTTATAGTTGGTGGTTTTAAAAATTGATCTGAAGTTGTTGTTGAGGCTGGTTTGGTGGCTTTTGTTGGAGTTGTAATATTTGTTTTGGTTGTAGATAAAGTAGCAGTGGTGGTAGTAGAGCTTTTAGAAGAGATAGTTGGTTTTTGTTTTGGTATGGGTGATTTCTTTTGGGGTGAAGTTGGGTTTTGGGTTATTGATGGTTTTGGAGGTGAGGTAGGTATAGCAGGCGATGAGGTAGAGATCATTGATTTTTTATTTAAAATAGGATTTGTATTTGTATTTATAGAAGAGCTTGAAACTGATAAAGTTTTATTTGAAATTGGAGTTGAAATTGGAGGTTTGCTTGAAGTTGCTTTTAATTTACTATTGTTACTGCTAGAACTAATTACTTCATTATTATTGATGTTTTCATTATTATATAAAATTAAATCGTGTTGTTGCTGTAATTGTTGTTGTAAATGTAACTGTTCTAGTTTTTGAGATAATTCAAGTTCTTTCTTTCTCTCGCTCTCTCTATCCTTTTGTAATTTTAAAAGCTGCTCGATTTGTTTTTGATTTAATTGATTTTGAATTTGATTTATAGTTGAAGATGGAGAAGAGGGTGATGATAAACTATTGTTATTTTTGGTTGGAGTTAAATTTATAGAATCGCTTGGCTCGCTATTGATAAGACTTAACATTGATTCTAAATTTGAATGTGATCTTGATAATGAAGCTACATGGGTATTATAAACTTCTTCCTCTTCTTCCTCTTGATTATCAATTGTAATGTTTGGAATTGTTAATTCACTTTGAATCTGCTTCCATTTTTCAAAGCAGATTTCCATTTTTTGTTGTAAAGCTTTCATATTATCGGGGCAATAATGGGTATGAACATCTAAACCGGATTCTAAAAGTACCTTTTGGTCATCGAGTAATTGTTTTAATTTCTTTAAGTGATCTAAATGAGTTGGATTTTCTCTTAGGTACATTTCTTGGAAGAAAGTTCTATACATATTAATACCACCAGCAACAGCAGCATCTATAACCCCATTCAAAGTCATTGTTAGATGATTGCTCCATTGCATAGATATTTTACAGGTTTTGAATAAAGAGTCCAATTCTTTATTCTTTTTCTCTAATGATTCTACAGCATTCTCTAATGGATTTTTTTCAATTTCTACGATTTCATTGATTAAGCTGTTTCTAATTAATGATGGGAAAATTGATTTTGATATAATAAATGTATTTCTTGTCCACAAACCAAGGAATTCATTCACTTCTTTGCTACCACTATCAGTGATTGATTGTGGTTTAACTTTTTTAAATGGTACAGAATAAAAAAATACTTTAGAGTTGTTGTTTATAAATGATTTTTGTGATTTATAATTTGCTCTATTATTAAAATTATTGTTTTTTGAATTGTTATTATTTTTGTTGTTGTTTTGTTGATTAATTTGACTATTTAATTCTTTTGGTAATAATACAGGTTTACATGGACGAATATGAATAAACTGACCATTTGATATATCCAATTGTGAAGTTTTGGGTACAACTTGAGCTCCTGGATATCTATTTTTTAATCTTGAAACAAATGATCCTAACTTTTCTAATTCTTTACCCCTAAATATAAAATCTTTACCATCTACAGATTTTGGGAATCCTTTACCACGAAATTCAACGAAAAAGTATTCTTCAAAAAATCTTTCTTTGGTATCGATTGATTTATAACATTCATTTTCTAATTTTGATATTTCGATCATTTTTAATACTAAGGAGTTCTTATATTGTTCTGAAATATTTTGGTTAACTGATAATTGATTTGCTGCTATTGTCGATGGTGTGCTATTAATGTTTGTTTGAGATGATTTGTGATACTTTGCTAATTCTTTTTTATATTTTTTTCTTAGTTGTTTAATAATTATCAAGCAACGTTCCCAATATTTACCATCGAATAGTAAATATAAAGCTGATTTTAAAATTCTTTCTTTTCTATCTGAATAGCTTTCTTTTGGATAACCAAACTCTTCATTAAAAATCTGATTAGAGTCCCATGAAATTAATTCGCTATGTTGTAAATAACAATTGGCTGCTTCAACTTTATTACCAAATGTTAAATGGATATTCTTTAAATGCTCTAATTTATCGATATATTCTGATCTACACTCTGTATGTTTTAAATAGTTTAAAACCTTACTTAATAGAATTGTAATGTCATGTTCATATTCAACTGTTACTGGGAAAAGAGATAATAGTCTTTCAAATTCCATATAGGATGTATCTAAAAAATCTATATTTTTAAAAATTAAAGAAATTATAATTAATATTTTTTTTTTTTAAAAAAATATATAATCTCGAGTTTTTTGTACTTACAATGTTGAATATATAACTCTTTCCATGATTCAGATGGTGAAAATCTATCAATAATTGTTTTTGGTCTTTGGAATTTATCATGAAATTTTTTTAACCATAAAACATTTTGTTCAGAAACTATTCTCCACCAACTGCAGGTTAAGGCTATTGAACAAATTTCTTGGACATCTAGATATTGAAAGATTGATACTAAAATCTCACCATTTAATACACCCATTCCTCCTTCTTTTAAAGTTTTCAATGATTCATTATATGCTGAAAAAATCGATTCATAATGCTTGAATTGGTCATTATTGATTTTTGATTTTATTTTTTCTAATTTTTTAATTGAATTATCGTTATATGGTGTAAAAACTGAAGTTGATTTATATATTGGTGAATCACTACCAATTAAAGTTGGGGAAATGGTATTGGCTACATTGTTACTATTACTATTGATTGTTTCACTTGCCAAGTAGTCTGATAAAGCAATTGAGTTTGTGGAGTAATTACTATTATTTGAAATTGAAATAGGTGAATGGAGTTGGTTAGGTAAAAAGTTGTTGCTACTTGGTGATGATTTATGCGGTGAGTAAACAGAGTGTAGTTTATTTGATAAGTTGGCACAAGTATTCCTTCTTCTTGGGGGTGAGAAAACTTTTTGTTGTGGAGTTGGGGGCGTTGAAGGTGGTGTTGGTAACAAACTATTATTACCTGGTGTTACTAATTGAGTGAAAGATCTTTTTTGAACTGAAAATGGTGATAAAGTTAAATTTTGTAATGGAGGTTGTAGATGAAGATGATGGTGCTGTTGAGGGGTGTGTAGCGGTGAGGCAGTAGGGGTTACTGAAAGTGGAGTATGAGACCCACCTAAAGATGGCGATAACAGTATTCCATTACTATTATTAAATATACCACCATTATTACTACCACTCGATGATTTAAGTACTATTGTATCATCCACTGAACCACGTTGGCAATTTGGTAATGTTGTTAAATCTAATTTTGGTGTTGGTGAGCCTGCAATAGTTATCGATCTAGATCTATGAAATGGGTTTAAAAATAATCTATTTTGAATAGCGATGTCACTCTCTTCATCTTCATCCATTACTATTTCATTTTCTTTAATTCCACTGGAGAAATTGATTGTATTATATTTAAATGGTGTATTGGGTGGTGAGCTTGGATACGAATTAAAATTGTTATTACTATTGTTATCATTTGAGATTATAAGTGAAAATGGTTTATTATTTTCATTTTGATCTATTATATTATTTTCCTCTATTATTTTTGTTGATATTGGCACTGCTTTAATTTCTATCATTTCATAATAAAAATTATTATGAATTATATAATTATTTTGTTGTTATTGTGATTATTGTTATTATTGTTATTATTGTTATTATTGTGATTATTGTGTTACTTTTAAATACTATTACTACTTAATATTGTTACAACTCTAATTTTTATAATTTAAATAGAAAAAAATAACGTCTTTTGTTTTTATTTATTTATTATTAATAAAAAATAACATATAAAATTAATAATTTATATTAGTATCTATTATCTTAATCATTAATAATTAAAAAAAAAAAATTAACCCTAAAAATAAAAAAAATAGTACATACTTTTTAAAAAAAAAGAAATTAAAATAAAATAAAAACCAATTGAGTGGCTTTATATATTGTTTTGTGTGGGACACCTTTTACCTATTTATAATAGAAAAAAAATAGTGTGTGAGCGTGTTTTACTAGTTTATTAAAAAAAATTAATTTATCTTTAATAATCAAATAAATAAAATAATTATTATTATATTATTATTATTATAGTTAAAAAAAAAATAAGATTTATTGAAAAAAAACTTTAAAGTTAGAAAATAATAATAAAAAGGTGTTTGTGGTGTTAATATTATAAATATTAATAGAAAATTGTTTTTTTTTTTGCAAAAAAAATAAAATAAAAATTTAAAAAAAAATCAAAAATTAACTGTAATATAAAAATAGGCGGGTCAATGTTGCCGCTATACAAAAAAACACATTTTATGTAAAAAAAATTAAAATTTTTTCAAAATAATAAAAAGATAATAATAAAAATAAAATAAAAATGATAAATAATAAATAAAAAAAAAGAATGATTGAATGAAATTGATTTAATCATTTTTACTTTTACTTTTATTTTTTTTTTTTAGTTTTGTTATTTTTTTTTTTTTTCTAAATTTTTTATTTTTTTATTTTTTTTATTTTATTAATTTTTTTTTTGGACACAAAGAAATTTACACATTAAATTAAATAATGGAAAAAGTCGTTGTGTATTGGGGAGGACATTTAGTGTTGGGTGTGTTTTAGTTAAAAATAATATTTTACTTTTGTTAAAAATAGTATTTTAACTTTTAGTTAAAAATAGTATTTTAGATTTTAGTTAAAAATAGTATTATTTTTTTTGGTTAAAATTAGTATTATTGTTTTTAATTAAAAATAGAGTTTTTTTTTTTTGTTAAAAATAGTAAAATATAAACCTAAATAACTTAGTTTTATTTTACGGGAAAAAAAAAAAAAAAAGTATAATCACAACACAAAATAATATTATAATTAATATAATAATTAAAATAAAATCATTCTAATAATTGTTTTTTTCTATTTTACGATAAATATTTTGTTGTGTGTTTTTGGTTTTCAAGTTTTCAGTTTTACATCCAGTTATAAATTGTGTGTTTTTGATTTTATTGTTTCAAATTTACTTTAATTCTATTTAAATTACCAAATTTATTTCTTATCTTGATTTTGTTTTGATTAAATTGCCATATACTGTGTTTTTTTTTTTTTGTTCCTTCGTTTATTATAATTGGAGTGATAATAATAATAATAAAAATAATAATAATAATAAATAATTTGGATATTAAAAGAAAAAAAAAAATCTTTTCTAATCAAGGAAACAAACACTTTTTTTTTTATTTTTAAAAATGGTGTGTATCGCGCACGCCAAATAGTAATAGTTTATGCCCATTTTATCAATAACATCATCAATAACCAATAAATTTTTAACACATACACACTTCAACTAACCACTTTATTACTTAGGTACTAATACCACTATTACTATTACTATCACTACCACTACCACTACCACTACCACTACACACAAAATACACATAATCATCAAACACAAAAAAATAAAAAACTATTCTAATAATTCCATTAAAAGTTTAATTGTGTTTCTTAAAAAACCATCAAACAAATTTCAAAATCAACCAATCACAATTCGAAATCATTTTAAAAAAATGAAAAAAAATTATTTTTTAATCTACAAAAGCAGGTTAAAACTACTTTTTTGGAATTTTTTAAAAAATTTTACATTGTATTAAAATGTTAGGTAGGGTTACTAAAAAACTACAATTTTAAATTCAATACCCCCTCTTTTAAAAATTTATCAATTAAATACCATTAAATTTTTTTTTTCCTTCATAAAACAAACTATAATAATTTTTAATAAAAAAAAAAAAAAAAAAAATTTTAGATTAAGAGGCTTAATTCTTTAAAAAAATAATCATTTTTTGTTTAGGTGTGGGAGTGTGGGGTGTGTGTCGTATTGTGTTTTTTTTTTTGATGTGTGGGTTTGTTTGTAGTTGATGTGTGTATGTGTGTATGTGTGTGTGTGTGGGTGTGTGTGTTAAGATTTTAATTAACAAATTTTTTGTTGTTGTTGATAAAATTTTTTTATTTTATTTTTAAAATAATAATTATTTTTAATTTTTAAAATATTTAAAGTTTTTTTTTTTTAATTTTATTCAATTCATTAATAATAATCTTCTCATAATCATCATCTAATTATTATTATTATCTTTATAATTTTTTTTTTTTATTTGATATAGTAATTAATAAAAACTTTTTTGTAAATATATATATTTATAATTTTCAAAAAATTGAAAAACAGAAAGAAAAACAACAATAAAACATATGTCATATTAATTGTTGTTATCATTCCCCCAAACACACACATAATCAAATACAGAGTAGTATCATAAAATTCTAAAATTATCATTTTAACAATTAAATTATAATAAAAGCTGGTTTTATTACTGCCTATTTCAACACTCATTATTATAATATATCTTTTTTCAAGATTTATAAATAAAAACAATAATTAATATTAATTTTGTTTTTTTTATAAATCGTTATTCATCTCAATTATTATTTTTTTTATAATTTTTTTTATAATTTTTTTTATAATTTTTTTTTTAATAATACCACACCCACTTATCACAGTTTACATTATTTAATCTTTTTTTTTTTTTTTTTTGTAATATATTTATTTGTAATATTATTTCTATAGTTTTATATTTTATTTATTTATTTATTTATTTATTTATTTATTTATCTATAAAGTTTATGTAAATTTAAATATTTTTTTTTTTTCTAAATATACAATTTTTATAATTTTTATATAAATCTTTAATAATCTTGTACATTTTTAAATATAAAATAAAATGGAAAAAACATTAAATTATCATCATAAAAAAAATGGTTCTGGAAGTGCATTGACATCGGGATCATTATTATTATTACACCAATTACCAATTCTACATTCAAACGAACAACAAAATTCATCTTCATCATCACCAAGAAACGCCTCATCATCTTCACCCAGAAATAATCAATCCCCAAGAAATAATCACTCACCAAGAAATAATCAATCATCACCAAGAAATAATCAATCGTCACCAAGAAACAATCAACCATCACCAAGAAATAATATATCGCCAAGAAATTCACCCCCACCAACCACAAGAGGTAGAAGATCCTCTTCATTGTTAAGATACAGTAAGTCAATGTCAGAGTTAATCAAAACATTACAACAAAATGAAATCTATACATTGAAACAAATTTTTAAAAATCATTTCATGATTTTAAAACAGGCTGATAGATGTTATAGAGTAAGTATAATTAATGCATATTTAAATCAATTAAAATATATATATATATTAACATTATTTTTCTTTTCAGTTATGTTTAGTACCAATTTTACCAACTGAAAGAATTGGATTAAATTCATACACCACATCACTTTTAGAGAATGAAAATTTCGAAGATTATTGCACAGTTTCAAAGTTACCACCAATTTTTTTAACATTTAAATTAAATGATACATATCCACTATATTCATCGGTCGAATCGTTTAAATTAGATTGTGATTGGTTAGGCGAAAGATGCTTGTCGATTCTTTCAAATCAATTGGTATCGATTTGGAATGCTCATAAAAACTTTCCAATCATTTCAAATTGGGCAAACTGGCTTAGAGAGGAGTCTTTATTCTTTTTAAATCTAATTACAATCCGTACCACTACCACCATAATAACCAAACAAATCTTTAACCCAACTGATAACTCTGCCACCACAACCACCACAACCACCAATTTAACCACATCACCATCAACCTCATCCCAATCCAATACCATTACCAATAAATCCAATTTATTATCGAGTAAATATGAAGAAGCGATAGTTCATACTCATTATAGTTTAACATTACCACCAATGGATTTAAATGACGAAATTAATTATGATCCAATTGCATATTTAGTAAGTTACGATATTGAAAATGATGTACCAACTAAAGTTTGTTCATCTTGTAATTATTATAATGGAAATGAAGAGTAAGTAAAATATATAAAAAAAAAATATAAAAAAAAAATATCATTTATTAATCTTTTCTTTTTTTTTTTTTTTAAACTATTAGATATTTCACTATTTTTAATTGTAACCATTATTACTGTAAAGAATGTTTAGCCGCCTACATCACCTTAAACGTCGAAGGTGATACATTAGAAAACCTAGTTTGTCCAGAATGTCAAGAAACCCCAGTATCCTTTGATATTAAAGAATTGGTTAGCTCTCATACATACGAAGTATACAAACAAAGATTATCTGAAAATTTTTGTGAACATTGCGATCAAGTTTTAAAAATTTTAAATTCAAATAATATTGGCTCTAATCATAGCTCAAGTTGCACAAACAAAATAAACAATAATGATAATGAAGAAAATAATACCAACCACACATATATTAATAATTAACAGTAATAATAATAATAATATAAATTTATTTTCTTTTTTTTTTTTTTATTTATTAAACTAAAAAAAAGAAAAGAAATAATAACATTTGAAATATTTTTGTAAATAAAAGAAGGTTAGTTTTATTATTAACCACCGGTTTTTGTAAAATATAAATAATAACATAGGGTTTTTCTTTCTTTTTTTTTTTTTTAATATTTATTATTTTAATTTTTTATTTTTATTTATTTATTTAATTTAAATATTCTAAACTTTGTTTGGCACTTTGCATTTGTTTTAAAAATTCATAAAATTGTGGTAAAGTTAATTCTAAAGATTTAAAAAAGTTAAAATATAAACTTTAGTATTATGTATTGTAATGAAATGTAATAATAAACATACCCATATGAACATCTTCTTTTATATTATTTCCTTTATCTAAAACTAATTTTAATTGTAAAAATGTACTACCGGTTGTATTTGATTTTGTAAATTCACTTGATGAAGTTGTAACACCAAATCTCCATTGCATATCTAAAACTTGTTGAATTGATAAGGAATTACCGACTAATGATCTTGAGAGATCTATGAAATGTTGTTTATATTTTAATGATACAATTTTAGCTTGATCTTCTGATAATTTGAAATTAATTAAATCCTCTTTAACATAATCTGGGGTTAAATTATTCTTTGCTGAACCTTTGAAAAATACAATGCATCCTCTAACTATATTTTTAATGGTATTTTCGTTAACAGAGTGTTGTTGACTAAAATCTGAAATACTCTTCATTAAATCTTCAGCTTTTTGAATAATCATAAATTCAAAAACATTTTCTATTAATTGTTCTAATGCTTCGTCTTCAAAATTACTTAAATATCCAATTTCATTTAATAATTGTTGATCTGGTAATTCATTTGAATTATTATTACCCAAAAATCTAAATATCATTGTTTAATATGAATGTATATATATGTATAAAATATAAATAATAGTCTATGAAAAATTATAATGATTTATTATTTTGCTGTGGTGTTTAAATTAAAAAATTATAAAAATTTTAAAAAAAAAATTATAAAAATAAAAAAAAAAAAAAAAAAAAAAATTAAAATAAAAAAAATATTTTTCAAATGATTTTTTTATTTTTTTATTTATTTTTAATTATTAATAAAAAATGATTAAAAGTGAAGGTCAAGATCCTGCAAACAAAGTTTGTTTTATTGGTGAATTAAAATCAATTTTAAAACAAACTAGAAATTGGAATTTACTATTATTCATAACCACAATAAAGTTATTGTTAATTCCATCATAGTAAGTTTGAATATAGTTATTTAAAGATTTATTGGAACATGTTTTTAATTCTTTACATAGTTTTAGTACAGATTTCGAAGTTCATAGAAATTGGTTGGCAATAACATCATCATTGCCAATTTCAAAATGGTATTTTGAAAATACTTCGGAATGGACATTAGACTATCCACCATTTTTTGCATGGTTTGAATTTACTCTTTCAAAAGCAGCATATTATTTCGATAAAGGAATGTTAGAGATTAATAATTTAAATTACTCTACTATTCAAACCATTTTATTTCAAAGATTTTCTGTAATTTTTTCAGATTTACTTTTTATAATTGCAACATTACTTTTATCAAACTTAATTTATTCAAATATTAGCAACAATAACAAAAATAACAAGTCCTCATCACAATCATTGGCATGGTATCAAGATAAATCATTTTTAGTATCATTAATTGTAATTTTAAATCCAGGTTTATTAATGGTTGATCGTATGTATTTTTTATGATACATTATAAGTGTAATAACTATTAACGTTTTGACTAATCAATTATTAATTTTATTTTTATTTAGATATTCATTTTCAATATAATGGGTTTTTAAAAGGTATACTTATTTTATCAATGTATTTTATTATTAGAGGCAATATTTTAGTTGGGTCAGTTTTATTTTGTGTTTTATTAAATTTCAAGCATATATATATGTATATGGCACCAGCTTATTTTGTATACCTTTTAATTTATTATTGTTTTGAAAATAAAAAAAACAACAAATTTTCAATTTCCAATATAAATATCTTCAACTTTATCAAATTAGGAAGCTCAGTTTTATTCATTTTTGCATTATCACTTGGACCATTTATAGCCATGGGCCAAATTCCTCAACTTTTATCAAGACTATTTCCATTTGGTAGAGGTTTATCTCACGCATACTGGGCCCCAAACTTTTGGAGTTTGTACAACTTTTTAGATAGAATTCTTTTATTTAATGGTCTATATAAAAAAATCCCATTCTTTAAAGATTTAATAATCTCTAGTGATGTTTCTGGAAATTTAACATCTGGTCTTGTAGGAAGTGATAGTCAAACCCATGCAATCTTACCAAAAATTACTCCACCAATCACTTTACTCATTACAGTATTATTTTTAATTGTAAATATTATTTTTTATTGTATTTGATCTGATATCATTGTTAATTAATTTGTTTATTTTTTTTAGCCTTCAATTTATGGAATTATAAAGAGTAAAAATTGGAAAGATTTTATTTTAGGTATATGTCAAAGCTCATTTACATTCTTTATGTTTGGATGGCACGTTCACGAAAAAGCAATCATTATGATCACAATTCCTTTAGGATTTTTAAGTTTAGCATCAAATAATCGTTTTTCAAAATTATATTTCATTCTCTCAACAGTTGGTCATTATTCACTTTTCCCACTTCTTTTTAAACCAACTGAAATAACAACTAGAATATTAGTTTTAGCATTTTATACTATTTTATTATATTTATCAATAATTTCAACTAATCAACAATCTCAATCAAAAAAGCAAAATAATAATAATGGTTTAGGTTTATATTTTTACGAAATAGTTTATTTAATTGGTTTGATTGGTTTAGAAATTTTCAATATTTTTATTCATCCATTCTATTTAGCTCATATCGAAAAATATTCCTTCATAGCCCTAATGATAACATCAGTTTATACATCAATTGGTATTCATTATTGTTATCTTTATATTTTCAAATTAATTTTTTCAAAAGATTAAAATAAAAAAAGTTCGAATTTACTCTTAAATGAGTAATCTTTTTTAAAACTATACAATATTTAAAGTTTGAAAAAAATTATGGATTTATAAAAATTTAAAAAAATATAGATTTATTAAAATTTAATAATTTAAAAAAAGGGTTTATAAAATTTACATTACTATTATTTATAGGATAAAATGTCAAAATCTTCATCGACCAAGTTTTGTTCTGAATCTGATTGATTTGTTGAAAAAGTATCACTATTACCAAAGGATAGTATGCTTGAATTTCTTGGTGGGTTTGTTTTGGAAATTGAAATTTCGTCAAAATCTGAAGCAGAAGAAAGAACAGGTGTTACATTGTTTGTAGGAGTTGTTTGATATTGATAATGATGATGTGATCCAATACTTCCACTTCCACTACTATTATTACTTCCACTACTGGAATTAATAATATTTTTTTCTTGTTGCTGAAATTGTTGTTTATCAATATATTCATTCTGATTATCATCCTCTTCCATACTATTATTGTTACTATCATCTCCATCACTATCTTGAATAATTGGAAGTTTTTTCTTTAAAAAATAGTTATTTGTTTTTCTTTTTTCAAAACAATCCACAATCATACTTTCGATAACACCAACCTCTCTCTTTGAATTTTGTAAAGCATTTGCTGGAGAATCCTTAGTTCCTGGTGATCTAATTAAAACTGGTGCTAGAATAACTGCAATGCTATGGGTGTCCATTTTAGATGATTTAACAAACTCTGGTTCTGTAAATTCTGCTAAGAAATCAATGATATAGTGTAATGTCTTTCTATGAAGTACTGGTATACCACTTTCTATAATCTTCCAACTGTTTTCGGGAGATTCTATAATTTCATCACTGTAAATATAAAAATTATTGTTAATAAAAATTATTATATTTAAGGTGAATAAATAAACTATAACTTACTAAATTGCATAAGAAATTAATGGATTTGGTAAGTCTCTTAACCAATGCTTAAATAATGTTGCAACAATATAAACATCATTTATATTATCAACACTACCACCAAGATCTAATTTTTGTTTTTCATGTTGAATATTACAACTTGGTACAGCTGAAAAAATGTTTTCTTTTTCTAATGCATTAAGTTTTAATAATGATTGGACAAATTGCATTAAAATAATTGGTACTTCAATAGACTGATATTCATCTCTTTGTCTATCCATTAACTCTTCTAGCTCGATACCAAAAATAGAATTTGGGTTATTGGTTGGGATGCCAACAATTGATGATGATGATTTAGAGAGGTTCGATGCACCGTCATCTTTATTTAATAAACTGGTAGTTGAGGATTTTAAATTATTTGAAGCTTTATTAAAGAAACCGAAAATATTTTCTTTTAAAGATTGTTTTGGTGGTGGTGGGCTTGATGATAGGTTGACACTGGTTAAATCTCTATCAGGGGCGGTAGATGGTGGTTGAGCGGCAACTGTAGATGGTGTAATTGAATTGGTGGGGGCTGTTGTTGTTGATTCTGAGGCTACTGTTGGTTCAGAGACTGCATAGTTTAATGTTGTTGGCTGTTTCTTACCCTCTACATAGGTTTCAAATTGGAAAGGAGTAAATACTTTTTTTGGTGAACAATTATTTTTGATAAAGTTTTGAATGTCACTATCTGGATCGATGAAATCTACACTAGTGTTTGCACCATTAATTTCACATTCTAAATTGAGTGGAATTTCCATCATTAAGCCAACATAGTTTTTAACATTACTCTTTAAGAATTGTAATCTCATTGATTCAAATTGTTCAAACTCTTTTAAATTTTCACTTAATCTTGTTTGATATGGACCAGTTATAAACTCGTTGGTTTCTTTTAATTGATTTTTGTATTCTTCCTCTGCTAAAATTGAATTGGATTCACACTTTGCTAATTTTCTTTCCAATGCTTGTACTTTGACACTGTCTGGTATATCTCTTTCAATCAATTCTAATTTTGCTAATTCCATTTCTTTACATTGCTTTTCATATTTTAAGTGTGCCTTCTTTAATAATTCAACTGATTCTTTTAATTCATTTCTTAATTTTTGACCATCGTTAACTAACTAAATTTTTTACAATATATTAATAAAATTAAATAATGTAAATATTATATTAAAAATTATAATTACATTTTTTCTTTTTTGCTCCATATCTTTAATTAAAGTATTAAAAGGATGACATAGATTATTTAATAAATTTTTTGAAAATGTTTGATGGATGGTTGATTCTGATTCCCCTATTTTATGTAAAACTGAAACCCCTTTTTGGAATGAACTAAAAAAATAAATGTTAATTATTTTTTTTTTTTTATTTTTTTAAAATACTTTGTAATACTTACTCGTTTTCATCTTTTAATTTGAATTTAGAAAAATATTCTGCAACATTTTTTGAATATTTTTCTTCAATTGATGCTCTTTTCTTGAAGAAATCCAATAAATCTTTACACTGTTCGATGCCGATTTCTGTTTTTTTACAAAGAATTTCAAAGCCATCACTCATATCATTTTCAAAGGTAAATGCCCCATTAATACCTGTAGTGGTTGGTTGTGATGCTGTAGGTGGAGATGAAATTGATGATGATGAAGAAAAGAGTAAATTGGTTCCTTGATTAACTAAATTCTTTATAAATGATGATGAGGAGGAAGTTGATAAGTTGTTGTTTACTCCTACATTTATATTATCTATACCTGTAGACTGAAGTGGATTTTGTTGAATAAACTCCTCTTGATTACTTTCGGTATTCATTTTATTATAACTATTATTTAATATTCTTTATTTTATTTTTATAAATAATTATTATTGAAAAAAAAAAATTTTACACAAAACACTATTTAATACTTTTATATTTTAATATTTATTATATTTATTATATTTATTATAACTATAATTTTTCACACAAATAAAAAACCATACACAAAAAATAAAAAAAAACAAAAAAAAAAAAAATAAAAAAAATATTTATTATAATTTTTTTTTAATTTAATATTAATTTATTGAAAAAAATAAATTAAAAAAAAATAAATTAATATGTGGTACATCAAAATTTTTCAAATAAAATTAAAGAAATCGTGGTATTATTTTTTCTATACATATTGATTTTAATCAATAACAAATAATATTTTTATAAATATGTATATATACACATATTTTATAATAAAGGGAATTTAAATGCTAAACCCTAATGTTACCTAAAAAAAGGTATATATCATTGGTAAACATATAATTAAAAAACAATGTTTTTTTTTTTAATTTTTTTTTTTTTTTTTTTTAATTTTTTTAATTTTTTTTTTTTTTTTTTTATTTTAATTTATTTTTAATTTTTATTTATTTATTTATTTATTTATATATTTATTTATAAATCAATGTCTAAAAAAGAGAGTCCTAGCATTACCAGTAATGGTAATAATAATAAAATAATTCAATCATTACTTTCAAGTAAAATTCAAGAATTAGAAATTAATCTTAACCCAAATGAAGAAAAGAAGATGAAAAAATCTGTTGATAAACATTTGGATGATCTCAAACAATCAATGGAAAACCTATCAGCTGAAGAAAAATATCAATTAATTTTCGAAAAATATTCAAAATCTGTATGGTTTAAATATAGTGTTGACTAATTAAATTTTAAATAAATCCGTGTTGACTAATTTTTTTTTTTGTTTTTTTCTTTCTTTCTTTCTTTCTGGATTCAATTTAGTTTATTGAAAATAAAGCAAATGATCAATTAAAAATTAAAAATGAAATATTAAAAAATGATTTACAAAAAGCTACCCAAGAATTAACAAAAACAAAAGAAATTAAAGTAAAGTTAGAGACATTAGCCAGAGAATTACAAAAGAGAAATCATGATCTTGTAGAAGAGGTTAAAAAAACATCAGAAGAGGAAGAAGTCAAAAGGGATTTGTTATCATCTAAGTTTAACACTTCAATTTCAGATATTACCAATAGATTGGAAGAATTCAATACTCAAAGAGAGAAATATAATCAACATGTAGAGTTATTACAAAATAAACTTAAAGAGTATTCAGATCAAAATGAAAGTAGGGAAAAACACTACAAGACTATATTAAAGAAAAAAGATTTAGAAACCCAACTATTAGAAACTAAACTAGAACATATTATTGGTGTCTCCACAGTTGACGCTTTAAAAGTTAAGGTATACAAAGAAAAATGTGAAAGCATGATTGAAGAAGAATCAAAATTAAAAAAAAAAGTCGAATATTATGAAGAAAACTTTGAAAAATTCCAAGATGTTATTTCAAAATCAAATGTTGCATTTACTACTTTTAAATCCGAAATTGAAAAGGTATATTATATATATTTATAAACAATAAATAATTTTATTATAATAGATACTAATTTATTAATTAATTTAAATTTAGTTAACCAAATCAAATAAACAATTAGATATCGAAAATAAATCATTAACAAAGAAAAATGGTAAACACGAAAATCATATTAAATCATTAAATGAACAAGTTGCAAAGAATTTAAAACAATTAGAAACTTTAAAGAGCTTAATGGCAACATTACAAAAAGAAAGAAATGATTTAAAATCACAGCTAAATAATGCTGATAATAACAATAGTAATGATCTATCACCCAACATTAAAAACGATGAAATATCCCCAACAGAAAAAATAGAAAATAAAGACAAGGTCACCACAGATAACAACCAAGATGTTAATAATAACAAAGATGACAGCAATAATAATAATGATAATAATAATGCCAAAAATAATAACGAAAATATAAAAAAAGAAATAAGAAATGTAGATAATGAAACAACACCTTTATCTGATGTAGATTAAAATTATTTTAATAAAATAATATCTTTTATTTAAACCTTACTATTTCTTGTTTTTCTTTTTTTCTTTTTAATATTAATTTTTAGAAATAGTTTAATTTTCTGACATCTCTTTTTTTATTTGAGGAATGCTTTAACATGGGATGTCATTAAATTATATTGAGTTGGATGAGATACACTTAATGTAAATTCAGTAGCGTTGATAGTTACATCTAATTTTGCATATTGGGTAATTGCAAAACCGAGATATGATGCTTCATCTTTTGTTTCGGCGTATGTTGGAGTTATAACTTTTGAATTGACTTTGTAAACGATTGGATCTGATCCACCTGTAAAGTTTTTAGGTACATATACATAAAGAGAACCAGTGGTAAATTGTTTTGAAGGTCTTGAGATCTTGAATTCAAACGAAGTGGCAGAATAAAGATCGATATTGTAGACATATTCTAAATTACCTGCAAAGAAATCAGTGTTTTTAGCATTTATGGTTTCAAAGATGTATGCATAGTCATCACCATTTTCAAACTCTTTTGGAATTACAGCAGTGTAATTTGATGTGCTAATTGGAACTCTGGTGGAACCTAATGGGAAACGTGATGGATCCAAGTAAGCAAATTGTTTATAGATATTGAATAGATCTTCAGCTTTTTCTTTACTGACTTGACTGAGACTTAAAACCGATCCCATTAACTTGAGAACATGTGTAAAAGTTTTATCAATTCTATCGGTGACCATAGATTTGGCTCTTTGGATATAATCATTTGAAAAACCCCATTCTTGTCCTTTATAGTAGACATCTCTTTGGATTAGAATGTAGAATAAGGACCCTGTAAATAAATTACCAACTAATAACTCGTTTTGTTCTTTTGTTCCCTCAGTAAACAAAATGAAACAACGTTCCATTTCATTGATTACAATTGAATGTTGAGTTCTTATCATTTCTTTTGCTGCTTCTTCATCAGAATTGATAAGTTTTTCATCTGTAATTTTGATCTTTAAGTAATTTGGAACTGATTTTGAATCCATTGATCCCATTGATTTTCCTGATCCATAATTTTTTTCATAAGCGGCAACTCTGGTATTATATTCGTTGCAAGCAAGTTGGAGAGTGGCAAAGGCTTTATTGGCCAAATCAACATACATGTCATCTAATTTCTCATTCATTAAAACCTCCATTTCTTCTCTGAATTCATTCAACATATCTTGAAAAACAGTTACTGGAACATAAACTTGACCATCACCATCTATTTATTGTTATATACCAAAATTAATATTAATATTTAATTTTATTATAAAATTTTATTATTTAAACTAACTAATACAAACCCATAAAAAAGTGAGTATAACCGATATTAAACCATGCCTATAAAAAAATGAAGCATTAAAAAAAATCAAAATATAATTAAAGTTAATACTAATAATATTATTATAAATCAAAGTTTTTCTTAATTTAAACTTACAGCAGCGATTGAACCCTATGTTTTAAAAAATATAAAAAATAAAATTAGTAAAATTTTTTTTTTGGATAATTAAAACTAAAAAGCTTACAAAAATTGGAATTGAACCAATCAAGCCACCTAACCAAGTACCAAGATCTCTCTTCCAATTGAAACGTGGGGCAATATGAGAATTAGGTTTATTACTTTTTTCAACATTAACTTTATGTTTTCTGTTGTACTCTAAAAAGTCCAAAGCAGTTTTAATTGATGCTGATTCCATTTAATAATTATTTGTTATAATAAATAAAATTATAATTTAAAAATATTAAAAAAACTTATTTTTTTTGGTCTTATTTATATAAAAAAAAAAAAAAAAAAAATGAAAAAAAGTTTTTCATTAATACCAAAGTGTAAAAAGAAGCAGTGGTTTTGTAAAATGATTGCCATGATAAAAAAAATTGTAAATTGTAGAAATTTTAACTGAAAAAAGTTAAAAATAAAAGAGTGTAACAATTTACAAAATTAAACAAATAAAACTTTATAAACAAAAAACTATGAGAAGAGGAATTTTTTAACAAATGATAAATGTTTTATTATTAGATTTAACAAAAATGGAAATGATTATCCATTTTACACATTTGATTGCTATTTTTTGAGGAATGGCTCAATGTAAATATATTTTAACAAATCAATAAATAAATAACAAATAATAAATAAATAAATCAAACAAATAAATAAAATATTCTTTGTGATTGTAATTTTATAAAAAAATGAAAAAATAATTTTTAAATTAAAAAAAAAAAAAAAAATTAAAAAAATAAAAATAAAAATTTTTTTAAAATTTTAATTAAAAAAATTAGATTTTTGAATTAAAAAAAAAAACAATTAATTATACACACAATGAGCCATCAAGATATAGAAAACAAGTTTAATCAAGCTGTAGAATATGTAACCAATAATTCTAGCAAACTAAGTAATTTAAAAAATGAAGAACAATTATATTTATATTGTAATTTCAAACAAGCAACCATAGGGGATTGCAACACAAAACAACCTCCATTTTATGATTATATCGGTAAAACCAAATGGTACTATTAAATACTAACAATAATAACAACCACAACAATCAATAATAGTAATAATAATAGTAACGCGAATACTAACAATATTTTATATTATAGGAATAGTTGGAACTCGTTAAAAGGAGTAGATAAAATTGTTGCAATGAATAGTTATATAAGTCTAGTTAATAAAATTGCACCAGGATGGGATAGCAATATTGGTGCCAAACAAGCAGAATCACAAAGTATCTTTTTAGAAGATGAAGAATTTAATGAACAAGAAAGAGTTCAAAAAGAGGAATATGCCCAATTAAAACAAGAAGGTAGAGAAGAAGAAAAATCAAAATCAAAATCAAAATGGATGGGTCCAGTTGTCAGCAAATTTTCTATGGTGGATGATGAAACTTTAGAAAAACTATCAAAAGAAGAACAGTAATTATTAAAACTTTATCAATGTAAAATAATAACCATACAAAACTAATTTATTAATAAAACTTTTAATTTACATAGAGTTCAAGACTTAAGCTTTTGGATTAGCGAAAATAATTTAAATAAATTCAAAGAAGAGTTAGAAAAAGATAAAAGTAAAATCAATGAAAAAGATAAAGAAGGTAGAACTCCATTGACATATGCTTGTGATAGAGGTATTTATGAAATTGTTAAAATTTTAGTTGAAAATGGTGCCGATATAAATCATCAAGATTCAGAAGGTATGACACCACTTCATTACTCCACACTTTGTAACCATGTTGAAATTTGCAAATTCTTGCTTACCCAAGAAAAAATCAATAGATCATTAAAAGATAATTCAGATTCCACTCCTTTAGATTTAGCCGATAGCGATGAAATTAAATCTTTATTTTAAAATAAACAAATAAAATACAAAAACAATTGTTTTTTTTTTTTTTTTCATAAAAGCAAATGAATATTATAATTTATTTAATAATATTAGACCAAAAATAATTTAATAATTAATGAACCTTGTGATTATTTAAGAATTAGTTTAGCATGGCAACCATAAATAACTGGATAACCGGATGCTGGATAACTTTGTTTAACTGTAAATTCTGTCTTTGGTTGGTTGAATGAAACTGTGAGTTTGGCATATCTTGTTAATGGCCATCCAAGGTAAAATACTTCATCCTTTACATCCTCAGATGTTGATGTATATGATGTGCCATCAACAGTAAAAGTAGTTAGTGGATTTGATGAATCAACCTCAACAGATGTATGAATGTAGATAACAGCTGATGTAAATGATTTTGATGGTCTGGATACTTTAAATTCGTAACTTGAACAATTAAATGACTGACAATCGTATATATGTTCAACTTGTTGGCTAATAAGTGGATCTGTCATCTTTGAACCTTTGGTTTCTATAATATAAGTATACTTTTCACCATCATTAAACTCGGTTGGAATAACTGCAGTATGATTTGAACTAACTGGATATCTTTTAGAGCCCAATGGAAATCTAAAAATTAATAAAAATAATTAATATATGGCCCAACTATATAATATATTACAACTCATAAAAACTTACCTTGTAACATCCAAATAAGCAAATTGTTTATAGATATTATAAATATCTGGTGAGTTTTCTTTGGAGACTTCAGTCATACTTAAACCTTTACCCAATAACTTGGTGATATGGCCCATTGACTTATCAATTCTTTCTGAGATCATAACTTTGGATCGATTGATATAGTCATTAGGAAAACCCCATTCAGCACCCTTATAAAATACATCTCTTTGGATCAAGACGTAGAACAAAGTACCAGTAACCAAATTACCAATTAACAATTTGTTTTGATCTGTTGTTCCTTCAGTGAATAAAATAAAGCAACGTTCCATTTCATTAATAACAATTGAATGTTGCATTCTTATCATTTCTTTTAATGCATTTTCATCAGAATTGATTAATTTTTCATCAGCAATATTCATCTTTAAGTAATTTGGAACTGATTTTGAATCCATTGATCCCATTGATCTTCCTGACCCATAAGCTTTTTCATAAGCGGCGACTCTGGTATTATATTCATTACAAGCAGCTTGAAGAGCAGCAAAAGCTTTATTGGCCAAATCAACATACATTTCATCTAATTTTCTATTCATTAATTCCTCCATTTCTTTTCTCAATTCATTTAACATTTCTTGAAAAGCAGATAATGGAACATAAATTTGACCTTCACCATCTATTAATATATTAAAAAAAAAAAATTAATAATTTTTTAATTAAAAAACTATTTGATCTTTATACAAACCCATAAAAAAGTGAGTATAACCAATATTAAACCATGCCTATAAAATAAAAATATATTAAAATATGTATAAAATAATTTATTTTAAAAAAAATACTTACAGCAGCCATTGCACCCTTTTTTATAAAAAAATATTATAATATTAATTAATATTTTAATTTATTTATTTTTAATTAATTTTTATTTTATAAAAAACTTACAACAAATGGGATGGAGCCAACCAAACCACCTAACCAAGTACCAAGATCTCTTTTAAAGTTGAAAAATACTCTATTTTCAGAGTTAATAGAATTATTTCTTTTGACAACTACTTTATGTTTTTGGTTGTACTCTAAGAAATCATTCATGTTTTTAATTGAAGCTGACTCCATTTATAATTATTTGAATTTTGTTTTAATATTTGAAAAATAAAAAAAAATAAAAAAAAATTTGTTGAAAGCTATTAAATAAAAAAGAAATTGGTGGCTGATAAAAAAAAAATTTTTAAATTAATAAAAAAAAATTAAATGGGGTTATTTTTTGGGCAATTTGTAAATTGGACAAGTGTATCATTAAAAACCCCCACTTGAAAATTATAATAATGATTTTTTTTTTTGTAAATCCAAATTTTTCTTTTTTTTTTGTTAATATCCAAATCACAAAAAAAATATGATTATAATTATAATTACAGTATTAATATTTTTGAAATAAATAATTTTTTATTTTTTTTTTTATTTTTATACATTTTGGATTGTTTGAGAAACTTTTAGTTCTGATGGGTCAACTTCATAAGGATCTAGATGATCATCAATAATTTGTGGAGAACCATCATCACTACCTTTACTATTTTTTTCATTGTTATTATTATTGTTGTTTATTTGATTAATAATGGTTGGAATTGTATCCTTGTGGTAAATTACTAAACTTGAAATTGGACACTTGGACCAATATGGTTCTGTGTCATTTGTGTGATCAGATCCACCATCGCTATTGTTAAGATTATCCATTTCTACCTCATTAGCACTATCAAATTCTGAGGCCCTCTTTAATGGATTAGGTGAACTTCCAACAACACCACTGCTTGTCATATGATGATTATGTTGAAGTGAAGAAGTTGAACCTTTGCTAATTGAACGTAAACGAGACATATCAGAAGACATTGACTGTTTGATATTTGGATGGTCATCAAACTCTTCAACGTGTTCAAAGTCTCTTTCAACCATTGGTGAAGTTTGTTTTTTATAGCCTGGTAGATGAACCATAGACAATGATTTTTTCATAATATCTATACCGGGTACATGGAACGAAGGGAAAGAAGTTAATTGAACTTTAACTTGTTCGTATGGTACAATTAAAAGATCATAATTTGGGCATTCTTCTAAAAGAACCTTTAATCTTGATTTTTGTGGTTTATAGATTACATTAATCGATGATTGATTTTTTCCATAAATAACTGAATCTAGATGAGTTGAAAATTTTTTAAATGCTTCTTCTGTATTATTATTATTATTATTATTATTGAGGATACCGCTTGAACCCATTGATTCATTACCACCAGCACCTATTGAATCTGGTGTTGGTATATTATTATTATTAATATTATCCATTGGTGTATTTAAAACACTATTAACATTACTATTTGGATTAATAGAATGTATATTATTGATATCGAAATGATTGTTTGGTGTGAATTCGCTTTGAGCTAATGTATTATGATCAGCACTTAAGTGATGTCTATGGACTAAGGTATTATCAACAACATTTGCACCAACTGGACTAATGCCATCACCATTATTTTTTATATTTGACTTGTCTGCCTCGTTTGGTTGGCTGTGAATTAATAACTTCTTATCATTACCATTAACTAAACTATCTGCTTTCTTTTTATGATTCCAATATAATTCATTATCGAATACCAAAATGGTAACTGTTGAACCTTCAGTACTAGCTATAGTATTTGCAATATTTAAAGCCTCCTGATCATTTGGATTTCTTTCACCATTATATACTAAAAGGATTCTCTTGAAACGTTGATAGCTACCTCTCATACCAGATTTATCTGTGAATACACCAACATGCGAAGTTGAGTTTTTAATTAAACTATTAACTACATCACTTGATAGTGTACCACCACGACCATGACCAAATGCTTTACTATCTTCACCAATAATTATTAAACCAGCACCCTTGCTTTCAGAGAACTGTAAAACATCTTTAGAAAGATGATCATTATCTGATACAATTGATTTAATTGAAACCTTCATTTTCATAAAAGTACCTTGCTGAATAAGATGACTGAATGCATTCTTTGACATGTCTTTACGAATTTGAGAAATGAAATCGGATGGTCTATCGTTAACTTCGGCTAAAGCAAGTAAATAAATTTTCTTTAACTTTCTTCTGGTGAAACCTGTAGCCTGAACCTTATTACCAATAGCATAACCTAAATCTATTAATGATGGACCAATATCCAATGTAGAGGTACAAAGAACAACAGTTTGCTCGCCACTAAGATTTTTCTTTGGCTTTTCGTTGAATAATGATATGACTGGGCTTGTTAAAATTGTTGTGAAAACAGCCATTAAAACCATGATACCAAAAACGTTGGTATGAATAATACCAAAATCTAAACCTAAATTTAATACGATTAACTCTACAAGACCTCTAGTGTTCATAAGGATGCCAATATAGAATGAGTCACGAGTACTTGAACCGAGAATTCTAGCCATAATACCAGCACCAAAAATTTTACCAATACATGCACAACTGATGATTACCAATACACCTAACCAAGTTTCTCCAGTGTTTAAAGTAGTTAAATCGGTTCTTAAACCAGATATAACAAAATACAATGGCAAGAGGAAAACAAGAACCAACTCCTCTATTTTTTCTGTGATTGCTTGATTGAAACCACCAACCTTTGGTGTGATGGCACCCAAAGTAAAAGCACCAAACATAGCATGAATACCAATCCATTCAGTTGCAAATGAACAAATGAATAAAAGGAGGATAGCACCACTCATTATAATATTTGATGGTGATGGTGGATGGCCATGTGGATCTACACGCCAGAACATTGGAACAAAACGATTTAAAAGAGGTCTTATAACTACTAACATAATGGCCACAAAAACTACTGATGCAAGTAAAGTCCAAACAGTGCCCAATGAATCATTACTACCAGCTAGAGATACAGATAAACCTAAAAGAATCCAACCACAAATATCATTAATTGCTGCACATGCGATAGCTAAAATACCAATTTGTGTGTGTAATAATTTCTTTGAGGTCAAAATACGAGCTAAAACTGGAAAAGCTGTAATACATAAAGCTACACCAATAAAAATACCTAATGAATATGTCCATGCAGTATCTTGAATATGTGCCAAGTAAATAGATGCTGCAATACCCAACCCAAATGGTACCATAATAGATGCTGCTGAAATTAAAAGTGATTTCTTGATTTGGCCTTTAAATAATGTTGGATCTAACTCTAAACCAATAATGAACATGAAAAATATTAAACCAATTTGTGCAAAAACATTTAATATTTTAATTGAGTTTGGTGGAAATATATGCTCTGTAAAATGTGGTATTTTTCCAAGTGCTGTCGGACCTAATAAAATACCACTAATAATCTCTGCTATTACTGGTGGTTGTTGAATCTTTGCGAATAGCCATGTTACAATTCTTGATATAATTATAATTAATAAGCATTGAACTAAAAATAAACCAACATCTTCTTCAATTGGATTACTGCTTACCATTTCCTATAATAAAAGAATAGTTTTGAATTACTATTTCTTTTTCTCTTTAAAATATTTGAAAAGATAATAATAAAAAATCTTTAATTTTTTATATTTAAACTATATTTAAAAAAAAAAAAAAATTAATTAATTAATTATTTGATATTTATTAGTTTATATTATTATAGTTGTTATTATTTTATACATTGTATATGTTTTAAAAATTCTATTGGCTATATAAAAAAAAAAACAAATAAACAACTAAAAATATTTTAAAAATAGGGAATGAAAAAAAATCAAAAAAAGTGTTGGTGTTTTAGGGGTGCAGGTGCGTGCGACTATTTTTTTTTTTTTATTATTTTTTATTTTTTTATTTTTTTATTTTTTTTTAATTTTTTTTTTATTTTTTAATTTTAAAAAAAAGGTTTAGATAATTTAAATAAAATAAAATTAAATTATTTTAAAAAAAAACTATTAAATTTTAATTATTTTAATTTGTTACTATTTGGTGAATTGAATGAAAAGTGTCATATGAATAATTTTCTCGATGTCCTATTCACAAACGTTTTTCTAAATATATATATTGGATACTTTTAAAAGATACTGTGAAACAACAAATTTTAGTTTATTACATACTATGTTAATTTATCTATGAAAAATTATTTAAAATTAAAAAAAAAAAAAAAAAAAAAAAAAAAAAAAAAAGTGAAATAGGGGTATAATTAAAAAAATTTATAAAAAAAAAAAAAAATAATAATAAATAATAAAATAAATAATAATAAAATAAAAATAAAATTTTATTTTATTTATTTATTTATTGTAACAATCTTAATTATTGTAAAAGTTTATAAATATCATAATGCTGATTTGACTTTTTTTTTTGAATTTTTTATTTTTTTTTTTATTTTTAGATATTTCCTAAACAAAAATGATTATTCATTGTAATTTTCTGTAAAAAAAAAAAGGTGTGGGATATATAAAATTACATATTACTAAACAAACACAACTTTTGATTTTTTTTGTAAAAAAACTGATTTACTATTTACCACTGATTTAATATATTTTATTATATGTGCAAACAAAATTGTATTTATTATAAATGTTTATAAATGTGTATTTAATAAAACTGTGATTGAAACAACTCTATGGTTTAACCCATTTACTATTTTTTACCTTTTACTATTATAACTATAATAATAAGTTAATTATAAAACATAATTATAACAAATATTTGAACAAAAAAATTTAATAAAAAAAATATATAAATAAAAATAAATAAATATTAAAAAAAGCAAAAAATAAATATATAACCTTTTTAGTGTTTTTAAATAAAAATTAAAAAATAAATAATAGTGTGTAAGTGGGTGAAAAAATAATTTTTAATAATTATAATAATATTTAATATTAAAATAATTATTAATGGTAAAATTTATAATTAATATTTTGTGTGTGTTGTGTGTTATACCTTTTATATAATATTATTAAACTAATTGTTATCATTACTTTTATTTTTATTTTTATTTTTATTATTTTTATTATTATTATTATTATTATTATTTGTTATGATAGTAACTTTATTTGATATACAAGTTGCTATTTTTTAGAGAGTTGTTCTATTTCGCATCTTTGCATTTAATTATTTATTTTTATTTGTTTATTTGTTTGTTGAATGTTAATATCATCATGATTATCATGATTATCAGTTATTATAAATGGATATATAAATAAATATAATTAACAATTTTTTTTTTTTTTTGTTGTGTAAATTTTTTTTTGTGTGAAAAAAAAAATAAAAAAATAAAAAAAATAAAAAAAATAAAAATTTCACATTATGTGAAAAAGGTGAAGTGGTTTTGTGTGTGATGATGGTGAAGTGTTTTGGTGTGTGAATGTAGTGAGTGTTTGGTGTGAATGGTTTTGTGAGCTACATGTAGTGGGCAAAAAAAAAACTGGTTTTTTTTTTTTTTTTATCGATAAGATAAAAAATTATTTTAAAAAAAAACTATAAAATGTTTTCATAAAAAATAAAATAAAAAACAATAAAATATTTTCGTTTAATTTTTTTCGATTTTTTTTTTTTTTTTTTTGTTTTAAATATTGTTTATATTTTTATTTAAATTTTTTATTTTTTATAAAATTATTATTACCATTTATTTTTTTATTCGTTAATATGAGCATAAAACAATCATCAAAAATTAATTTATGAGTTTCATTATAATAGTCACCAGTAAAATATTCTTTTAATTCTTCTTTTGAAACCCATTTATAGTCTTCAACTATTTTTGGATTAAATTGTAATTCTCCACCAAAGTAATGGGCTCTAAAGAAAAATTCCTTGATACCTTCGGCTTTAATTAAATCTTGGACATCATTTTCGACTCTATATTTATAAACACCACATGGGGATTGTGATGGAATCCAATATTTCCATTTTGAACCAACGCTGTCTCTTAATGCTCTTTCGGCGGTCTATTAAAAAAAATTATTAAAAAAAAAAATTATGTTAAAATTGAATAAATTGAATAATATTAAAATTTTTTTTTTTTTGATAATTATTACATACATTTTTAATTGATTCACCTTTAATCCAATTGGTGGCTGGGAATTGCCATTCGTATCTTGAACCAGCTTTTTTAATAATGAGGTATAAAGATTTATCTAATTTTCTATCTAATGATTGTCTGTTATCTTTGATGTCGTCTTCAGTTAATCTGCTTTCTGGTTGATAGTTTGAAAAATCTTCTTCAAATTCATCAGCAGCATCTTCTTCACCTTCTTTTTTTTCTTTAACTTCAATTTTGAATTCTGGGAGATCTTCAACAATTGATAACATACGAATTGGTGGTCTACGAATAATTTCTTCGAGACGTTGAACTGATTGATAGTATTGTTCTTCGTATTCAGTTGGTAATGGATTGAGTGATGGGAATCTTTCAATGATAACAGCTGATGTATATTTAAATACACCTGCATGTGGTGAATCTAATTTTGGTAAACTTTCATCTCTTTTATTGATTCTCTTTTGTGCTTCTTTCATATTTTTTTGATGAGAACGATAGACTGGATCGCTGAGATCAATAATTCTTGGTATATCAAATTTTTCTAAAATTTTCTCTGTATTATTTCTAGTATCAACTTTTTTTGCATTCTCTTTTGATTTTTTAATTCTATCTAATCTAGCTTCTTCTCTTTGTTTTTGAAGTTCTGCTTGTGCATCACTTGAATATCCTCTAATTGAAATGACTCTAATTTCATTTTGGATAATATTTAATTTATTACAATTTCTGACTGTAATGAAAATATTATTAATTAGTATATATTTTCATTTTAATAAAATATAAAATACATTTATATTATTATTATCTATTATTATTTTATTGTTTTATTATAAACTATTATTTTTTTTTTTTTTTTCCATTATTTATAATTGGGTTGATGGCATATATGATTTTGAAATTTACCTAAAGTGTTCATCATTTTCCAAACTTTCCTCTTTATTTAATCTTATTGCATATACCTGTGCACAAGATACTTTAATTTAATTTAAAATATAAAATAAAAAAAGAAATAGATGAATAAGCAATTATGATTGTTGTGAATGAAAAAAAAAAAAAAGAAATGAAAAACGAAAAAAATTTAAAAAAAAAATAAAAAAAATTCAAAATTTTTTTATTTTTTTTTTTTATTTTTTTTTTTATTTTTTTTATTATAAATAATATTGAAATAATATTAAACTTTACCAAAATTATTAATATACATTTTTTGGATTTGATTTATCTATCTTTTCTATTTTTTTCTATTTTTTTCTATTTTTTTATTATTTTTTCTATTTATTCTACCCTTTTTTTTTTTCGATCAAATCTAATATTATATAAAAA
>NW_003519592.1:0-47677 GCF_000190715.1 Dictyostelium purpureum | reverse complement strand
GGCCTTGGTCTTGCTTGGCTTGGTGATGGCGGATGGCGATGGGGATTGTGTTGGTCTTGCTTGGTTTGGTGATGGCGATGGCAATGGAGATGGAGATGGGGATGGCGATGGCGATGATGTTGGTCTTGGTCTTGCTTGGCTTGGGGATGGGGATGGGGATGGGGATTGTGTTGGTCTTGCTTGGTATTGTTGTTGTTGTGGTCTTGGTATTCTTGTTAATGCTGGTCCTTCTTGTGAAATGGGAAATGGTCTTGATGTTGGTTCTGATTGTTGTGGGGTTGTTGGTGGTGGTGGGCTATTGTTGTTGTTGCCATGTTTGGTGAAAATAAAAAATAAAAAACAACTATATAAGATAACTACTATTACTAAAAAAAACATTTTGCTTTTTTTTTTTTTTTTTTTTTTTAATTAATATGGCGCCGCCGAAAAAATATACAATTATAAAAATTTTATTACTTACGAAGGTATTTTTTTTTTAATAAAATATGGAATAGATATGTATATAAAATGCAATGAGTATGAAGAGAAAAAAAAAATTAAAAAATTAAAAAATTATAATTTATTAAAAAAAAAAGATAATTAATAAATTAGTTTTTTTAATTTGGCATGAAATAAATTATAAAAATTAAAAAAAAAATAAATTAAAAATTATGTGGGGGCTAAATTTGTTTAATAAAAATTTTTTTTTTAATTAAAATTTTTTAAAAAAAGTGTTTTTAACACAATCAAATTTATTTTCTTAATTTGGTCAATAGATCATATTGTAATTAATTAATAAAAAAGGCAACACTTTGGCTGTGATTGTAATTTAAAAAAAAAAAAAAAAAAAAAAAATAGCCTTTCTTTCCTGATTACAGAGAAAATATTAAAAATAAAATTAAAAAATAAAAAAAAATAAATAAAATCAACATCAAAATAATATGATATGAATTTTAAATGATTATAAAGGTTAATAAAGTAAAATATTAAAAAAAATTAAGTAATTATTAATGATATATATATATATTTAAAATGGGATGAATTAATTTTTTTAAATTTTAAAAAAATAAATAATATAGTTTTAGTTTTTTTTATTTTTTTTATTTTTCAAATATAATGATTTATTTCATTCTTTAAATCCCTAAAGTAAAATGTTGATGATCCAAATTTTTTTTTTATAAAAGCATTTCAGAGGAGGCGCTTTTTTTTTTTTTTTTTTATTTAATTAATTTTTTTTTAATTTTTTTAAAATTTTTTTTTTTGTTTTTGAGTATATTTTTAATTTTTTATATATTATATATTATATAAAAGAATGGCGACATCTATTTTCGAACAATCACCTCCAACACTGATATTTAACTCGACAACTATCGAAGATCAATTAAAATGTAAAATTGATAGTTCAGTCTTAACCCATTCGTATACATCAGCAATTTTCTTTGCAGACAAATTATTAAATTTAGTTCCATTAAATTCTAAAAGTAATACTTCAAATTTAAATTATAAATCATTTAAAAAACACCAATACTGACAATATTTTATATAGAATATATAGAGAATTTATATATACTTTGTAATGCATTATATTGTGATAAACAATATCAAAGATCATCATTTTTAATTCAAAAATATTTAAATCAAAGAAATTTAAAACATCAAGGAGAAGATGAAGCCTTAATAATATTAAAATTAAAATATTTATCAGCAAAATGTAAAATAGAGACCAACGAGTTTGACCAATGCCTACAGATCTTAGATAATAATCATAATAATACAGATAATAATAATGAAGATGGCAGTATAATCAACAACACCAATAACAACATCAATAATAGCAATATAAATGATAATTTAGATGATTATGATGACTATGATGAAGAAAATTATACAGGAAAAGATTTACTTAAATTTTATGTAAATATGAATAAAAGCAATACAGATAATAAAAATGATGAAAATATCAATAATAATAATAATAACAGCAAAAATAATAAAGAAATATTAATAATAAAATCAAACATTGCGTTAATTAAAGGAAAATGTTTTGAAAATATGGATAATTTAAAAAAAGCAAAATTTTGGTATATCAAAGCACTACTTTTAGACTACAACTGTTATGAAGCATTCGAATCACTTACCAAAAGTCATTTATTAACATTCCAAGAGGAAATTCAACTTTTAAAAAAACTCAACTTTCAAGCAGATGATATTTGGTTAAAAGAAATTTACGCACTTTCACTTAAAAAAGTAATTATTATATATTTATATACTAAACTCTCTATTAACTATACTAACTATTTCTTTTAAAACTTTAATTATAGTATGATAACCCAAATTTTACATCACATTATAACTATATAGAATTGTACGATAACTCATTAAATAACAATGATAATAATAATAATAATAATAACTCAACCAACACATCTACAAAAACAAATAATTCAAATAATAGTTTATTAAAAATAAATGATATTAGAAATAAACTAATAAATTGTAATGATATTTTAACAATGATTTCAGAATATTATTTTTATAAACAACAATTTCAAGAAAGTTATTCAATTACAAAGAAAATTTTAAAAGAAGATAAATATTATAATAATAGTACTTGCATTATGGTATTAATATCATCACTATTTGAACTACAATTAACCAACGAACTATATTACACATGCCATCAATTAATAGATAGCTTTTCACAAAACTCCTCCATCTCTTGGTACGGTATTGCATGCTATTATCAGTTAATTCAAAACTCTGATCTCACTCAAAAATTCTTTACCAAGGCCACAACATTAAATAGTCGTATTGGTGCTTTTTGGCTAGGTTTCGGTCACTTTTTCGCAACTAAAGGTGAGCACGATCAAGCAATGGCTGCCTATAGAACATCATCAAGATTATTAACAGGTTGTCATTTACCATTACTTTGTATTGGTATGGAGTTAATCCGTGTCCATAATTTAAATTTAGCATCTCAATACATCCTTCAAGCCAAAGATATCTGTCCCTATGATCCAATGACATTTAATGAATTGGGTATTATAGAATATAAAAACTCTCAATTTGAAGAAGCTATCAAACTTTTCGAAATGGCTTTAGAAATCAGTAAAATCAAAAATAATAATAATAATCAATTAAATTATAGTTTTAATAGTAATGGTAATATAAATAACAATAATAGATTTAAACTCAATAATAATGAAAAAAAGAAATCAATGGTAATGATGTCATATATGGAGTCATGGGAACCAACAGTTTACAATTTGGCCCATTGCTACAGGAAATTGCGTAGATATGACTTGGCTCTTCACTATTATAATATGTCTTTATCTTTAATCCCAAACAATCCCTCGACTTTTACCGCTCTGGGTTTCTGTTATCATCTTCAAGGCAGTTTTGATGAAGCTATAGACTACTATCACCAAAGTCTTTCAATAAGAGATGACACCTTTACAAATGTACTTTTACATAAAGCTTTATCTTTATCGATTTTAAATTATGATTAATCTTTTAATAATAACAATAAAATTAATCTATTACAAAAATTTCTTTTATTTTTCTTTTTTTTTTTCTCGTCTTTTAATTTTAATTTTAAAATCTATTGATATTAATCTACAATTTATCCTTTTGATCTAAATTTTTACCTGTGATCTGTATTTTGTAAATTTTATAAAGAAATAAAACTTAAAGAGACTGCTTTTTATGTTTTGTTTTGTTTTGTTTTGTTTTTATTATTTTATTTTTTTATTTTATTTATTTTAGTGTTTTTTTTAATTTTACATTTTAACCATTCTGTAACATTCATCACAAACTCTAACTGGAACAAAATTAAAACCTAATTGTGGGATTTTAGCTTCGTTTGATGAACATTTATTACAAAAAATTAAACCACATCTTCTACAATGATGCTATAATGATTAGGTTTGATGTGTATGTTAATAAAAATGATTCGTTTATTTGTAATTTATTTTGTTTTATCTGTAGAATGAATATATAAAATACCTACTCTTCTATTTAATATTGTGAAATTAGTTTTGCATTTATGACAACATGGGCATGCTGCATCGTCGACCCATTTTGGCTTTGAATTGGTGAAAACTGGATCTGGTTTAAATGATGAATCTTCTTCGTAGTCCATTTTTTATATGATATATATATGTGTAGGTGTGTGTGTTTAAAGATATTAAACTATTTTTAAAAAAACTTTAGATAAATTTATATGTAAACTTTTTTTTAAAAAAAAGATTTTAATTTAATGTGTGTGGTTGGGAGTGTTAAAAAATGTTTTAAATTATTTATATACAACCAAAATAAAAATAAAAAAAATTATCTTTTACGTATTGCTGAGAATAAAAAATTTTAAAAAAATAAAAAAAAAAAGTTAAAAAATAAATAAAAAAAATTTTAAAAAAATAAAAAAAAAAAAAATAGTTTTTAAAAAAATATCTATGATGTAGCAGTTGGGCAACCCTTTATATTATTATCATTATTGTTTCATTTGCCACCCTATGGAGTTTTTGATCAACTTGTTTTTTTGAATAAGATTCTAATTTTTATTCCAAATAAAATTTATCTTCCAATAAATAGATTTCTAATTATAAAGCTAGATTGAAGGTTGAATTATTTTATTAATTATTTGTAATTAATAAAAAAAAAAAAAAAAAAAAGGTTTTTCTTTTTGTTTTCTTTTTGGTTTTATTTTTATTTTTTTGGTTTTTTTTTTATCTTTTTTATTTTTTTTTTCTTATATTTTTATTAGAATGAACCACCAGTTTGTTGAAGAACTACATCAATAGCATCATCATTATCCATATCTAAAGCTAAATTTTGTTAAGTTTTGGTTATATTAGCAAAATGAGATTTAATTTTGTTTGTTATATAAACATATTTAAGTAATATTTACAAATTGGAGTGGCATCATCTTTAACACGTTGACCATCAAATAAGAAACGAACTGAACCTATAGTTGTTTGAAAAATTAGTATGTGAAATAATTTGTTTAATGATTATGTTTTGATTATATCAAACATACCTTGTTGAAGACCTTGTCTTTGACAATAAGCTAAATTAATTAGAAGAATTATTAATACCTTTTTTCTTATCATCCCAATACTAATATATGTTATAAATCTTACCATCCATTAATTTTTTAAGTGGAGTAGTTCTTTTGATTTTGAAGAAAATTTCAGCGCCATTCTATTTTTAGTTTTTTTTATTTTTATTTTTATTTTTTTGTGTATTATTTTTTATTTGTATTTGTATTTGTATTTGAATTTGTGTTTGAATAGTATAATATTATTAATATAATTAATATACAGATATTTCTTGAATTTAGGAGGGAATGTTACTTACAGCACTTTTAACTTTTAAGTTGATATGATTATCTTCTGGTTTAACATCTGGGGCATCATTGTTTTCTTCTTTGGTATTTTCCATTTTATTTATTTGTTTTTATGTTAAGTTATATTAAAATGTATGGATGTAAATGAATTACGAATTTTATTAAAAATAAATAAATTTTAAATAAAAAATTTTAAAAAATTGAAAAAAATAAAAAAAAAAAAAATAAAAAAATTGAAAAAAAATAAAAAAAAATAAAATAAAAATAAATTAATTTCGTTTAAACTTAAAATTAATTTATTTGAAATAATTAATTTTGATTTAATTATGATTTAATTTGATTTTGATTTTGATTTTATTTAGGTTTATCCTCTTTTAAAGAATTTTTTCTTTTTTAATTTTTTCTTTGATACTGCGTCAGTTGGAGTTGTGGTATTGTTTACATTTTCATTGGTTACAGAGCTGATATTTTCTGAACTGTCATTATTTACTTGAGTATTCTCTATTATTATATTTCCATCATTATCAAATCTTTCTATGCTTAATATTGAGAAATTAATATTATTATTATTATTATTATTATTATTATTTTGATTATTTTGATTATTATTTTGATTTAAATAATTTTTATAAATATTATGTACATGGGTGTTGGTGCTAAAGTGTTTATGCTTTGTATTATAGTTTGAATGAGGTATTATATAATTGGGGTTGTCATCTATAATATTGTATACAATAGCTTTTGGATAATAAGGGAATAAATAAACACCAGATTCGTTATATTCCTCCTTTTCTTCCTTTTCTTCCTTTTCTTCTTTTTCTTTATTTTCCTCTTTACCTTTTTTTTCTTCATTTTCTTCTTTTTCTTTATTTTCTTCATTTCCACGATTTTCTTCATTATCTTCTTTTCCTTTTTCTTCTTTTTGTTCGTCACCTTCTTTTTTACTATCATCATTGGTGAAATCGTTCTTATAAGAATATTCGTAAATTTGGTCAAATAAAGGTTTCTTTAAATGTAAATCCAAATGATCATATTGTGATAACATTATATCTGTACATTTCTTATCTATATATTCAACATTTGTGCAACTGTTGTTTTTTTTTTCTTTTTCATTATTACAATATACTATTTGGCCCTTTTTATCAGAATATTTAATTTTTTGAAACTGATTTAAGTCTTCAATTGTCACAACTGATTGCTTTAACATTTCTAAATGGTTCTTTTTCACTTTTTCATTTTCATCACTTGATTTATTTCTTCCTCTAATTGTATTTATATATTTTGATGTTTTTCTTCTTTTTAAAATTTCTGATTCTAAACATTCATTTTCTTCAATGTTTAAATATTCTTTTCTTTTCTTTTCTATATCGTTGAATTTGTTAATTTGCAATTCATAGGTAAAGAATGTATCTAATGGTTTTTTTGATGATCTGAATAACTTTACTATATCACTTGAGAATGTACTATTATCATTATTATTATTATTTATAATAACAAATTCAAAATCTGTCATTATTACCGTAATATATTATCGTTTTTGAAAAAAAAAAAAATAAAAAAAATAAAAAAATTAATTCAAAAAATTTAAAATTTTTTAAAAAAAGAATTATTTTAAATATTTTATAATTAAAATATATATATGGATATAATTGGTTAATAATTAAATTCAAACCAAACTTTTTCTTGAAAATAATATTTCAGAGGTTGGCTGTGATTAATATATGTATATAGTTTTATCATAATCTAGATATCTCACCCATATTTGGTTTTGTGTTCATTCATTTTTTTTTTTTAATAAAGGTTAATATTCAACATTTATATAAATTGATAGTTAAAAAAAAAAAAATATTCAAAGCCATATATGGTGGAAAATTTATTTTAAATTTTATAATTATAATTTATATTTTGATCAAAATATTTAGAAAATAAATTATTTGAAATTAGATTTTATTTTAAAAGAAAATTTGCAAAAATAAATATATTTACTAAATGTAAATAATAAAAACCATAAAAAATAAGATTGTTAAATAAAAAAAATTCGATGTCTGTTATAAAAAATATATTTATTTTATTTTTTTTCATTTTTTCAAAAATTTAAATTTTTTCCTTGATGTGCAGCCCCTCCAAAATATTTAAAAGTAAAAAAAATAATATTAATTTCATAAAAAGGATAATTTTTTTGTTATTTTCGTTTGTGGTGGGGGGGGTATAATTGAATATATTTATTTTTAACGTATACGAAAAAAGAAATAAAAGAGTTTATAATTTCCTTGGGGTTATTAATTTAAATAAGATAATATCTATAAATAAATGAATAAACTTGCAAATATAAGAATAAAAAAACTATATTTTGTTTTGTTTTGTTTTCTATTCATTCCTTTTTTAAAAAAAAAAAATCCCAAATTGATATGATAATATAATAATTAATCATATAAAAAATAAATATAAAATGGAAATACCAGATACAGAATCACATAACATAAAAATAAATAATCAAGATAATAATAATAATAATAATAATAATAATAATAATAATAATAATAATAATAATAATAATAATAATGTACTTAATATAAATTTTGATATGGATAAAATTAATTGTATTAGTGGTAGTTTAATTACTTCACCATTAACCCCAATAATATCTTCATCAAACACCTCATTTCTTTTCTCTCCAATAAGCAATAATAATAGCTTTTTAAATAACACATCATTTAATAGTAGCCCAATAATGTTTAACCCAAACACCCCAAAGCCCAATAGCAACAATAGTATAGTTAGTAATCCAATAACCTCATCAACCTCTTCATCAAAAAAAAACCAAACAAAAAAGAAAAGAAGAAATCCATTTATAGGCCCATCATCAAACAAAACAAAAGCCAATTTTCCAGAATTTCCCTCATGGACATATGGAAAAAATTTTTGTGAAGGTGGTATAGCAATAAAAAATAGAAATCAGCTATTTAATTTTGACACCGAAACAATGAACAATATAGAAAATAAAGAAAATAATAGTATTAATAATAATAAAATTGAAAATAATGAATTATTAACTAATCGTAAAAAAACAAATAATTCAATATTTTTTGAAAACATTCAAAGCGATGATGAAGATTGTAAAGAAGATAAGAATCGTTTTTTAAATTCAAACCGCTTTGAAGATATGGAATATGATGAAGATGATGATGAAGATGACGAAGATGATGAAGTTGATGGAGAAGAAAAGAAAAAGTTTGAATGGTCAATCGATATGCTCGCCACTATAATGCCTGTAAATATAACGTTAGATGTTGATAATCAACAAAACTTTTGCTGTAGCGAGGACGAATATGACAATTCAACTGAAATGTACGAGTTTAAAAAATGGAAGATTGAAGATGAAAAGCAATCAAACGAATATTTCAGTAGACCAACAATTTTCCCACATGCTAAATATAATCAAAATAATAATAATAATAATAACTATCATCAAAATAACTCTTTTCTCTTTAAATCACGTATAAACCAAGATAATACCAATATTCACAATAGTAGTAACAACAGCAATCTTAGTGGACTCAAAAGAAAATCAACTAGTAGTGATAACAATGGAAACAGTGAGGATGATACATATTCACTAGAAAAGGATCAAACTGGGGTCTCGGTATTTGTAGATGATGGGTTAATAGATAATATTAATCTCAGTAGCGTTAGTAGTATTAATACAACAGGTATTTCATTTGGCAGGCCAACTGTGTTCCATACACCAATGTCAACACCTACACGTCCAGGTACTTTACTTTTTAACAGTAACCAAAAATCATTATCAAATAGCAGTTGTAGTGTAGCAAAAAGGTTCCCAAATAAACCAATTTTTTCAACCGATTCAGATGATCTTTTGGTTAGTCCAATTTGTTTAAATAAAAATCTCAATAATAATAACAATCATTATATAAAAAATAATGACACTGCCCTAACCAAAATTGAAGAGCAAGAACAACAACATATATTTTTAACACCTCAAACCCCAATTAACAAGACTCCAACTAATTCGAAAATGAAATCAAAATATAATTTCCATATAAATGATCCATTAATCCTACCAGATATTTCACCCATTAAAATGTAAGTAGTGTTATCTAAAAAAAATATTTTTAAATTGTTTATAAACTAATAAAATTTTATTTTTAATACAGAAAACCAAATAACAGCAATAATAGCAATATTAATAATCCTGCACCAAATAATAATAATAATAATAATAATAATAATAATAATAATAATAATAATAATAACTCACCACCATCTTCTCCATCTAAAACCCCTATTGTAAAATTTAGATTATAAATTACCCATTAACTCAAAACACAATAATTAGTAACGATTTATTTTAATTAATTTTTAAAAATAATAATAAAAAATAAAAAAGTATTATGTAAATAAAATAAATAATATTAAAACTTTTAAAAAATTAAACATATAAAAATTTTTATTTATTTGTTTTAAACAACAATATAGTTTTATATCTTAACCCCACCCCACTAATAATACCTATTTTTCATAATCGAATAAAAAACCATAATTATTATTTATTTTTCAGAACTATCTTTAAATCTTTATTTTTTTTTTGATAAAATAATTTCGTAAACATTTTATAATTGTTCATACATAGAAATAAATATAATTATTTATTTCTAATTTATTTATTTTATTTTATTTTTTTTTTAATTTTTTTTTTTTCTTTTTTTTATTTTTATTTTTTATTTTTTTTTATTTTTTCTTTTTTTTTTTTTTTTTTCAAAAAAACTATTATTTTTTTTTATTTTTTTTTTTTTTTGGATATTTTTTTTCATATTGGATTTGGGAAATTTCGTTTTGATTGATTAAACAAATATTTTTTTATTTATTAAAACTATTATTGTTTATATAATATTATAATAAAATTAAAATAATTTATTAATATTTTATTTTATTTTTTTTGTTTAATAATAGACGAATTAAAAGAAAAAATTAAAAGATGATTAGTCAAACATCAAGAGTTTTATTAAATCTAAGCAAAAACAATGGATTAAAAAGAGTTGCTTCAAATTATTTAAATAGATCAGTTGTTTCAACTTCATCAAAAACTAACGGTATTAGAGTATGTGGTTTTTTCTAATAAATATAGCAAAAAAAAAAAAAAAGAAATATTTTTTAGATATCATAATTTAAAAAAAAAACGAATTACCATTTATATTAATTTTAACTTTATTTTTTATAAAAACAACAATAATAATTATAAAACAAACCCATCAAATAAAAAAAAAGAGTTTTTCAAGCAAAGTTAATGAAATTAAAGAAGAAAAAGAAAACTTTCAATATACCAATAATTTAGAAGTTCAAGAATTAAAACATTATATACCATGTTACACTATCATGAATCAAGAAGGTATTGTACAATCACCAGAACAAGACCCAAATTTTAGCAAAGAAGAAGTCGTTAAAATGTACAGCACTATGGTAACATTAAGTGTTATGGATTCAGTTCTTTACGATGTACAAAGACAAGGTAGAATTTCATTTTACATGACATCATTTGGTGAAGAAGCTATTCATGTTGGATCAGCAGCAGCTTTGGAAATGAGCGACACAATTTTTGCACAATACAGAGAAACTGGTGTTTTCATGTGGAGAGGTTTTACAATTGCCGATATCATCAATCAATGTTGCACCAACGAGCATGATTTAGGTAAAGGTAGACAAATGCCAATGCATTTCGGTTCAAAGAAAATTAATTTACAAACTATTTCATCACCATTAACTACCCAATTACCACAAGCCGTCGGTAGTTCATATGCTCAAAAATTAGCTGGTGAAAAGAGTTGCACTATTGTTTATTTTGGTGAAGGTGCTGCTTCAGAAGGTGATTTCCATGCCGCCATGAATTTTGCATCTGCTCTTTCAACCCCAACTATCTTCTTTTGTCGTAACAATAAATGGGCTATCTCAACACCATCCAAAGAACAATATAAAGGTGATGGTATCGCTGGTCGTGGTCCAAATGGTTATGGTATGAAAACTATTCGTGTAGATGGTAACGATATTTGGGCTGTATACAACGCCACCAAACTCGCTCGTAAGATCACCGTCGAAGAACAACGTCCAGTTCTCATCGAAGCTATGACTTATCGTGTTGGTCATCACTCTACCTCTGATGACTCTTCACGTTATCGTACCGTCGAAGAAATCAATCATTGGAAGGAAGGTAAAAATCCAATCACTCGTTTAAGAAACTATATGGACCGTAAAGGCTGGTGGAGTGATGCTCAAGAAAAAGAACTCATCACTGAAGCTCGTCAAACTGTTCGTGACTCACTCGTTGTCGCTGAAAAACAATTCAAACCATCCATTTCTGAAATTTTCACTGATGTTTATCACACACCAACTCCAAATCTTATTGAACAACAACAAGAATTATTAGAACACTTAAGACTTTATCCAGATGAATATCCATTAAATCAATATTTGGACTCTGATAAAATTCTTAAAAATAATTAAATAGTAAATAATCAATAATAATAATAATATCAATAATAATATACCATATCAAATTTAATCAACTTTAATCAATTCAAAATTTTATTAAATAACTTTATTAATTTTAATTTATTTAAATTCAATTTCAAATAATTATAACATTAAATTATATAATTAAAAAATTATAAATAAATAAAAAAAAAAAAAAAAGGTCGAATAAAAATATTAAATCATAAACTCGAAATACTTAAAACCATATTTATAAATTAGGATTGTTGAACTTTAATAAGTGATAAATTGAGTTTGGCAATTGTGTTGCTTTTTGAGTCAAAAGAGAGCGAAAATCGTTGTTTTCAATATAAACAAATAAGCATGGTGAATGCTTCGTCATAAAAAAATTTTTATTTTTTTTTATTTTTTTTTTATTTTTATTTTTTTTATTTTTATTTTTTTTTTTGAAAATTATTTTTATTTTTATAATTATAAATTTATTATCCCTATTATAAAAAAAAAAATATAAGATATAAATAATATATTAAATAAATGAAAATATAATAGGCAATAATGATAATTAATAATAAGTTTTTTGTTTGTATTATTATATTTTCGCTATTTTTAAATATTTTTGTTCATGCAAACGATGAATCAAATTGGTATGTATTATTATATCTGATAATATTCATAATAATCTCAATTTATAAAACTCATTCATTGTTTATTAACAATTTGGTTTTTATTGCACATTATAGAAAATTTTATGAAAATTGGTGATGAAAATTTCCAAAAAGGAAAATATGATATAGCTATCGAAAACTATTCAAATGCCATAGATTTAATTGGGTCAGATATCACACACAAGAATTATGCATCATTATTATTTAAAAGAGCTGGTATTTATAATTCACGTGGAAAGAATATTTTAGCATTAAGCGATTTAAACAGAGCCATCGAAGTCAATCCAGAAAATATTCATGCATTAATTAAGAGAGGCAAGATTTTATCATCGTTAGGACGTTTCGAAGATGCAATTGACCAATACAAGAAGATTTTAAAGATCAGACCAGATTATGCACAAGCAAAACAATTATTAGAAAAGGTTAAAAAAGCAGAGTCTCAATTAGATAAAGCACGTGATTTAATTAAAATCGATAAAAACTATAAAGAAGCACTACCACTTTTACAAGAAATTTTAAATACCGTTAGCGACCTCAAAGAAGCACGTTTAATGGCCATCGAATGTTTCTACCATAACGGTGACAATAGAAGAGTTTTGGATGAAACTATGTCCATTCTTAAAGCTGAACCATCCTCTGTTAAAGCTTTATATTGGAGAGGCAGAACTTTCTTTTCAATGGGTGAAAAAGAAGTTGCATTAAAATTCTTAAGGGAAGCACTTAAATTTAGTCCAGATGATAACGATTGTAGAGAAATGTTAAAAACCATCACAAGATTCGAAAAAGCAACAGGTAACGCAAATGAATTATTCAACCAAAATAAATATCAAGAATCTTTAAATCAAGCAGATATAGCACTCGAAATAGAACCAAATAGTAATGTTTATTCCACTCCACTTTATCTCTTAAAATGTAGAGCACTCTTAAAGTTAAAGAAATCCAAAGAATCAATTGAAGCTTGTGACAAGGCAATCGAATTGGATGATTCAAATGGCGACGCATACTTCCATAGAGGTGAAGCTTTTATGTTTGAAGATGATTATCAAAAAGCCTTAAACGATTACAATAAAGCAAGAGAATTCAAACCAAATGACCAACAGGTGCATGAAGGTATTAGAAGAGCTCAAAAAGCACAAAAAATGGAAAAGAGAAAAGATTATTACAAGATTTTAGGTATACCAAAAACTGCCTCTAATGAAGAGGTTAAAAAAGCTTTCAAAAAATTAGCTATCAAGAACCATCCAGATAAGAGTAAACATGAAGATAAAGAAAAGGCTGAAAAAATGTATATGGAAATTAATGAAGCCTACGAAGCTTTGAAGGATGAAGAAAAACGTAGACGTTATGATATGGGTGAAGATCTCAATGACCCAATGGGTGGAGGTGGTGGCGGTGGCTTCCAAGGTTTCCACGGTGGTTTCCCAGGTGGCTTCAATTTCCAAGGCTTCCAAGGTTTCCAACAAGGTGGCGGTGGTGGTGGCGGCGGTTTCCAATTCCATTTCCGTTAATTTCCACACATTATATAATATATAATTTAAAATAATTTTTTTTTTTTCTTTGATTATTTTTTATAATAAAAAAATAAAATAAAAAAAAAGAAATGTAAATTAATTAAACTGTTATTATAGTTTTACTTTTTAAAAATAGACCTTTATATTTTATTTTGTTTAATTTTATTTATTTTATAGAGTTTATAAAATAGATATATCGATTTTTACAAATTGTGTTTAATTAGACAGTTTTATTTTATTTGTTTTTCTAAAAATTTTTTATAAAATAAATTTCCTTTTGCTACAACATAAAATAATGGGAGTTGAGGTATAATATATTCGGCATGTGCTAATACTGCAGCGATTGCTGTAGTATGTTTAATTCTAATCCACCTTTTTTCTTCTTTGGTTTTAATATTTGGTAAAATTGGTTTGGTATAGTTTGTTTCGAAATAAACTTCAATATTATCAACAGAGTATTCCTTCTTGCTGTCCCATGGTGGGAATTCTGGGTTTTCAGGTGGGAACATCATTGATAAATGATCACCAAAAGTGTGATCCTCTTGGAAATCCATAATAAAATCGCTATATATAAACAAATTAAATATTAGTATTTGTAAATGTTAACATGATTTTAAATATTATTTTTAATGAATAATTACCTTTTGCCAAATTCAGGATATAAAAATACAACTGGGAAATGAACATCACCATTTTCGTCGAATGAAATTTTTCTATCTGATTGATAAGTATATTGACTGAGATCCATGATTGGGTGACCTAATTTATATTTATTTTTTTCATAAAGTTTTGTTGCTAAAGCGTTTAGTTCTTGTTCTTTTTTAGTTTCTCTATCAATTTTTTCTTGTTCACGTCTTTTGATATCATCTATTTTCTTTTGGGCAGTTTGTTTAAGAGTTGGTAAATCTTTTGATTCTGGGTCTTGTTCGATACCTTTATCGCATGTTTCGATAGCTTCTTTAAATTTACTTAATGCAATAAAAGCTTTGGCCATACGGAAATAACCTTTAATATTTAATGGATTGAATTCGATGGCAATTGTACAATCTTGAATTACATTTCTATAGTTGCCAAGTTCTAAATTAACAGCAGCTCTATTGGTTAAATAAGCAGAGTTTTTTTTTAAGTCGTCACATTTAACTGATAATGCTTTGTTGTAGTAGTGAAGGGCTTCCTTATATCTTGCTTTACCAGCTCTAAAATAATCATTACCCAATTCTTTGTAGTTTTCTGCGATTTCATCTGGTGTTGATTCATCTGTGATTGCTTGTAATGCTGCAACATGTTCGTTATCACCTTCTTTTAAATCATTCATAAAAATTGGTAAATCTTTCCAATCATTATCATAATCTATCGGTTTTTCGCCTTTTGCTATTAACTCTTCATTTTTTTTTCTTCTTTCTTCTTTTTGTTGTTTCCATGTTTGAATACTTTTTTCCCAAAGTTGATTTTCCTCTTCCTCACTTAAACCATCGGTTGCTGGATTATGTGCTGCTTTTGACATTATTGTTTATAACTTTATATAAAAATAAAATGAAATAAAAAAAAATAAAAAATGAAAAATTTAATTTAAAAAAAAAAAAAAAAAAAAAAAAAAAAAAAAAAAATCAAACTAGCTTTAAAGTAAAATTGATTTTAACTATTAGGGTCAAAATATTTATTTTTAATAATCATAATTAGATTTTATATAGTAAAACAATAATTAGTGTTTAGCTAATTCTTTTTTACATATAATGAAAGATAAAATTCTTTTTTAAGATAATGTTAATCTTAATTAAGGAGTTTTGGATAGTTATTGATAGCATTTTTTTTATCAAAAGAATCTGAACCTTCATCATCATCTTCTGGGTTGAATCTCTTCTTCTTTAACTTTTCCTTATCTTTTTGTTTTTCTTTTTCTAAAAATTCTTCCATTAATTTATCGTTCCATGGATCAACTAATTCTACCATTTTCCAAAATTTATAAAGATTCATTAGCTTTGCACCGTTTACAAATATACTATTATGGGTTAGGCAATTTAATATTGGATTCTTTAGGCCATCACCTTTGTTTTTTTTAAAAAAAAATTAGTATGGTATTATTAATAATATTGTTAAGGTTTTAACAATAGATTTATACAAACTCCTTACTACTAGATCAAATTGATGTGCATGGGTTTCTATAAAGTTATATATATCATCCAGTTTAGACCATTCACCTTCTCTAAGGTGCTTGATTGAATAAAAAGTTATAACTAATATTATTTTCCAAGTTTTTTTATTTCTAAAAACTCTCGGAGTACCTAAATTGCATAATGAACAGTTCTCACCGAGATAGCACCTTGGGGCAGATGGTTGATTATTATTATTGTTGTTATTATTATTATTATTGCTATTACCACCACTATTAACATTGCTACTACTACTATTGTTGTTATTATTGTTATTAGTATTATAATTATTATTATTAATAGTATTTAAGTAAGATATAGAGGTTGGTGTTGAGGTTGATGTTGGTGTTGAGGTTGGGGTTGATGTTGAGGTTGTAGAGGAGCTAGCATTAGTAGAAGCATTTGTGTTTAAACTCCCTAAATTGGTTGGTGTTTTGGATTCTTCTAGTTCTTTTAATGCTCTTTTCATTTTAGTCTATATAAAATAAAAATATAAAAATATTTTTTTTATTTATTAAAAAAAAAGAATAGTGAAAAGAAATTAAATTTAAATAAATAAAAAATAAAAAATAATTAATCTTGATAATCTAAATGTACAAAGATATGCAATAATGTTGCTATTATACAATGAGACAAGATTTATTTATTTTTAGTAAAATTAGTATATATAATTTGTTTTTTATATGAAATACCCCACATTCAACGAAAAATGAAAAAAAATGTGGTTGTTCAATTTTGAGAAAGTGTGTGGTGTAGTGTGAATTTGAAAAATATAAATAAAACAAAGGTTGATTATTATAATTAATATAATTTTATGAAAATAAACAAAAAAGTAAATAAATGTAAATACAAAAATGAAGAGATAATAACAAGCAAATTTACTTACCTGTAATATTAATAAAAATTATTTGTATAAATGATTGTTTTAATAATATTTGGATCTTCACTCAAAAAAAAAAGGTATTAAAAAAAAATAAAAAAATAAAAAAAAGTAAATTGAAAAAAGGGGACAATCACAACATTTTGATGTTATTTTTAGATTAATTTTTTAAAATTTAATGTTTTTATATAAAAAAATTTTAATTGAATAAAAAATACTAAGTATATATGTTGGGGAAAAAAAAAGTTAATTATTGAGCAAAAAAAAAAAAAAATTAAAAAATTCTTTTTATAATATTTATTTTTATTTAAATTTTTTTTTTTTTTTTAATTTTTGTTGTTTTTTTTTAAAAAAAAAAAATGGTGTACAGTATATGGGCATTTTACAATCTTTGATTATAAGCTGTTCCACTGGAAAATTTATAAAATACAAATTTAAAAATGTTTTTTTTAAATTAAATGTAAATTAATACATAATAAAAAATTAACATACATTATTTTTCAAGAGTCTCTCTTTAATTAAAATTTCTTTTTTTAAAGTAGTACGCATCATCCATGGATTAACAATATATTTAATTCTCCAGTTGCCAGTAGCTCCTCTAAAGTGCTTAATGCCCGATTCAAATACTGTTTTCTTGTGGTTCAATATATCTTGTAATAGCTTTTTCCATCTCAAATTTGCTTTTTTAAATTTAAATAAATTATTAATTAATATAATAAACAAATAAGAAGAGATATAATAAATATAGTTTTACTTACAAATATTAATTAAAAGTTGTTTATAATGGAAAAGAATAAATGGATACAATTCTCTTTTAAGGCTTACCCAACTATTAGGAGATCTTCCTTTTTGAAGGTTGATACAATAGAAAGAAGCTAAGAGCTTGTTTTCCCAGGTTGACTTTTTTAACAAAATGAAAGGAGTGCCCATTTCACATAGAATGCAACTATGGTATCCGCATGGAGTTTTTTTATTATCACCAAAGGGTTTTAAAGAAGGTATGTTTTTAATATCACTATTTATATTATTCTTATTACAATTGATATTATTATATGTTTCCATATAATTATAAGTATTATTATTATTTTGTTCAATATGTGTATGGTTGATAGGATTGAGGAATGTGATTTCACCAAAAGTTTTTTGGAAAGATGGGAGGGCAACATAAGACATTGTATATAGTTATTATTAAAGTTATACCAAATAAAAAAATCAGAATAAAAATTTAAAAAAAATTAATAAATCTTATTATATATAGGAAAAAATAAAAAAGAAAATAAATATAATTTAATATTTGAAAAACTTATTTTTGGACCAACAGTAAGGTGTATTAATTTTTTGGTGTATTATTTTTTGGCTTTATAATGGAAAAAATTTTATTTACAAAAATAACAAATTTTTTTTTTTTCAATCAGATACAGTATCACAAGGTATAGTGTACTTACCCATAACACACACAATAACACTCAAAATTTCACACTCACCCACAAAATTTTTAAATTTTACTTTTATTTTTTTTCATTTTTTGTATATAATATACGCAGAATTTTTTTACATAATCCTTAAGAATTTTTTTTATATCTGTTCAAACACTTATGTTCAACCACATATAATAAATTTTGTATAATAATTTTTGTAATAATAATAATACGAACAATGATAATTTTTATCTTTATATTCTAGGAATATATAAATAACACAAGTGAAGTTAGTTATAATAATAATAATTTTTTTTATTTTTTTTTATTAGGATTAATATGGACGTATACCATTTCACCTTGTTTTTATTGTTTTATTTTTATTTTTACAAAAAAATACAAATCTGTATCACCCCCTATTATTTTAAAAAATTCAAATTTTATGATATATATCTTGATTTTGAAGAGGAATCTCGAAATGAGATTTAAGTTATTGTTCAGTTCATTTATTTTAAAATTAATTTTTTTTTATTTTTTTTTCCTTTTTTATTTTTTTGAATAATTAAAATAATTTTTTATATTTAGTAACTTTATTTTAAAATAAAATAGTTATTATATAAACATAAAAAAGATAAAAATAGAACTTTTTTCTATTTTTATAAAATAATTATTTTAAAAAAATAAAAACTGCAAAATTAAACATTTTACATTTTAAAATATTATTTTGATTTATTTGATCATTTTTTTATTTAATTTTAATAATTTATATTTTTATAACTTTAAAACTTTAAAATTTAAAAGTTATAATAAATAACTTTTTATAAAATATAATATCTAATCAAAAAAAAAATAAAAAAAAAATAAAAAAAAATAAAAAAAAATAATAAAAAAATAAAAAAAAATGAAAATTTGAAAAAAAAATAATAAAAAAAAAAAGAAATGAAATTAAACACTGATTAAAGATTTGAAAACACGTGTTTTAAAAGTTTACAAAAAAAATATGTGAAAAAATATCGATAGATTTGATTTTTTCCCAAATTTAGATTTAAATCTTTTATTTTAATTCTTTTTAGAGGGAAAATAATAATCACACATACCCACACTAAACATATTATTTTTTTAATTCATGTATGATATTTTAATATCTATTATTATTATTTTTTTTTTTTAAACAATCCACACACACCCTCCTAATTTATTGTTTTTTTTTTTTTTTTTTTTAAAAAAAAAAAGAAAAAAATAATAAAAAAAATAATAAAAAAAATAATAAAAATAATTTTTTTAATTTAAATTAAATATAAAATTTTAACATTTTATTTTTTTTTTTTTATTAATATTTTTTAATAAATTTAAACAGTTTAAAAATATTTTTATTTTATATTTTTATAATAATAATAATAATAATAAATTTTACACACTAAATATACAAATATTTATTTATCTTTTTAATATTTATTTAAAAGTTTTTAAGAAATAATTTTTATAAAAAAAAAATAAAATATCACATAATTCCAATGGAAATTATTAATAACAAATTTGAAGATTTAAATCAAAACATTATTGGGAATAAAAGATGTAGAGATAGTAGCAGTGGTGCCAGCAGTGTTAATAATAATAATTATAATAATAATAGTTTTAATAATCTAAACTCATTTAATAATAACAATAGTAATTTAAGAAATAAAAATAACAAAAATAAATTAAAGAATCAACAATTAAAAAAACCACAAAAAAATCAACAAAATAACATTAAAGTCAATTCTATAGAGTTACCAATATATCTTCAAAAATATATAATAAAACTATTAATAAATGAAATTAATAGAAAAGATAAAAACCATGACTATTATAAAATGATTCCATGTGAAAAAAGATTCAAATGTAAAATTCTATCTATTGCAATGGTGAATTGGGATTGGTTTAAAACAGTTTCAAACAATCTTTATTGTGCAAACGACAATTTCAATTATAAAACAAAATCAAACCAATCATTTTCGTTGATGAGCAACTATCAACTCTACAGCCACCCATCAACAGAAATGTCTAATAAAAACAATAACAAGTTTTCATTAATCAAGGAAGAGAATATAAAGGTATTACGATTAACTCAGGTGTATTGCAAAGAATATTGTAGAGAAATTAATGAAAAAATAAAGAAATTTGCAAATTTAAAAAAAATCATTCTTTCTAGTACTTTTACAAGTGCAGATGATTGGTATTTATTCACAGAGCATATAGATTTGGGCAACTATAAAATAGATATAAACTGTGACATTCACGATATATATGAACATGACGCTCCTTTTTTAACACCTCCATGCAAGTTAAATGTTTCTCTATTAAACATTTGGTCCGATTTTGATGAAGAGTGCGAACTTGTAGCTTTAGAATATATCAAATATTTTAGACCAAAGAAATTACTTTTATTCCCAACAAGCAATATAATTCAATTTTCAAAAGGCTATGAATTATTTATTAATAATCAATTAAATAACAATAGAACTAATATAACCTCAACTACCACTACTACAACCACTACAAACAATAATGGTAATGGCAATAGCAATAATAACAATATATTATCTTTTAAAGAATTAAATTACTATGAACCAATAACAGTTGAAGAGCTATATTATTTAATGAAATCATCACCAAATATTAAAAATTTATCATTCCAAATATGTTATGACACATTAATATATTATCTCAGTGAAAAAAGAACAAAACCATGTGTATGCAATACACCAATATCAGTTCATACCGGAGATGATTCAACATTTTATCAACATTGGCAATTTATCCATAGTAGTATTTTAAATCATAAGCATTTAACCTCATTGTCTATCACCCATAGATGTCCAGAAAGTTATGAACTTAATCAATTCTATACTGGAAACTATCAAAACGAAAAAACATTCCCTATTCAGTTTATTGAAAATTTTGGTTCAATGATTTTATTTAACAAATCACTAAAAAGTTTAAAACTAAGTGGAATTCATGTACCATCAATATTCGAATATATTATCAAGGGTTCAATAACTTCAAATTTAAATGACTACACTGATCAACATCTATCAGTTTCAAATAAAACTCAAGGTAATAAAAGAATTCTAAAGTTTAAATCAGAATTTATAAACACCTTAAAGAATGAAAAGGAATATATAGAATCTATTGACAATCTATTAAAAGAAAATCCACCAATTACCAAATTTTATTTACATGAAATTAATTATGTAGGTGACTATTTAAAAAAGAATTATTTAACTTTTAAATGTATATACAAATCTTTAAAAAAAAATATTAAATAATAAATAAAAACCAGCAAACAAAAAACAAACAAACAAACAAATAAATAAAATGAAAGAAAACAATAAATAGAATTTATTTATTTGTTTCTTTTTTAATTTGTTTCTTTTTTAATTTTTTTCTTTATAATAGACTTTGATTAATTTTTATTATTTTATTCTATTCTATTTATTAATTTTTATATATAATTAGAGATTTCAATTAAATTAAAATCTGGATCTCTGATGTATACTGAATTTATTTTACCCACTGCTCCTGTTCTTTCAACGGGTCCTTCCTCTATTTCTATATTTTTTTCTTTTAGCTCTTTAATTACCTCTAATAAAGGTGTTTCGGATATAAAGCATAAATCTGCGGAACCTGCAGTTGGGAATTTGGATTTTGGTTCAAATTCTTTTCCTTTCAAGTGTAAATTAATTTTCTGATTCCCAAACTCTAATGCTTTTCTTGTTTCTTTGAATGTTATTATCTTCATACCCAACACACTATTATAAAACTTGCATGTATTTTCTATATTAGCAACAGTCAATACTAAATGATCTAAATTTTTAATTTTCATTTCTGTTTTTTTATTATTATAATACTATTATTTATCTCTTTATTAAGATTGATTGTTGATATTATTTACTCAAAAAAAAAACTGAAAAAAACTGAAAAAATTAAAAAGATATTTTTTTTTTCTTTTAAAATTTATTTATTTTAATTTTTTTTTTTTTTAAATATCAATTTTTTAAATCCACAACCATCATAATATTTTCAAACATTATATTTCGTATTAAATTACTGTTTTTTCGGTATTTATACACACAGATACAATAAAATGTTAAAAAAACAACACAAAATAATTTTAAATATAATATTTTTTATATTATGTTTAACCATTGTTTCATCGGCAATAACAAATAAAAATAATAAATTTAATTTAAATAGTGACAGTGGTAATAGCGGTAGCAGCAGCGGCAGCGGGGGTATTTATAAATATGTAATGTCAACTATTACAACCGATCAGCTAAGTAATGTTTGTCCAAATGAAAACCAAGTAGATTATTATGCTGTATCTCAATGTGTTGATGGATTCAAATATGACTGCAATTACGAAAATCAAACTGTAGAAATATCGATATTTGAAGATTTCGATTGTAAAATATTTGGAAAAACCCAATCAGTTCCATTTGGTTGCACCGATATGTATAACTCCACCTACTATTATACTTGTGTCGAAGATATTTCACCAATGACAAATAGCTATTCAGTATCCTCATTTAATGATCGTGGTTGTGACCAATCTGAATTATATCATCAAAAATTCTTTAAACTAGGTAATAATTTTTTTTTTATTTTAAAAAAAAATAAATTCCCATACTAATTTTTTTTAAAAAACTTTCCATATAAAGATAATTGTAATAACGATGTTTCTCCAATTTTAATTGGGTCATGTAATTCAACTTTCTTTTCCTATACATTCTATAATGACACATTATGTCAAGATCCACTTTATTCCCTATACGATCCATTAAACACTTGTTCAAACAATGAAGTGTTTAATCAATCTTATTATTCCCAATGTATTATTTAAATTGAATCAATACATATAACCATATAAAAAAATAAATAAAATTTAGATTTATAGTTTTCCAATATTGATCATCATTTTTTTTTATTTTTTTAATTTTTTTTTTTTTTATAATTTTTTTCATTTTTTTAAATTTTTTTTTAATTTTTTTTTTATATTTTCTTTTTTTTTTATTTATTATTAAAAATTTTATTTATAAATCTTTTTTATTATATTTAAATAAAATGTCATTTCGTCAACCAAGTGAATCAACAACCTTACTTATTACCTCAGTTATGTGGGTTATAGTAATTGGTGTTTTAAGATTTGGTGCCCCATACTTTAAAAGTAGCGAAGTTGGTACTATTATTGGTGGTTTAATTGGTTCATTATTATTCTTTTTCCAAATCACAGTAAGTTTTATAAATCATTACTAATACTTTGTTTCAAAGATTACTAATTATTCTAACTAATATTAAAACTTAAAAAATAATAACAATAATATCCACAATAATAAAAATAATAATAATAATAATATTATCAAAATAGTTTATTGGATCAATTAAAAGAGATATTAAATGGTTCGAATTAATTTTTTCAATTTTCACAACTGCAATTATAAGTTCAACAGTTCACAGAGTTTCGGGTACTGTTAGTGTTCTTTCATCAATTGCTATTGTTTTCTATTTAAATCATGTATCACATAAAATCCATTCCAAAATTGAGGAAGCCAACTCTGTATCAACCGGTGGTAAAAAGAAGAGAAATTAAATTAATTTTTTAATACAATATAAAATATAAATAAAACCAAATGTTAACAATAAAAAAAATAAAATAAATAGTAAATCATTAGGAAAACAATGGTTATTTTTTGTAAATAATTAACAATTTATAATTAATAATTAATTAACTCTAAATTTTATATTTTATTATTACATATAAATATTATTTTTATTAATTTTTAAAAATACATTTTTTTTTTTTTTTTTTTTTTTATAATTATTATTGTTGTTGTTATTATTGTGAAGAATTTAAAAGTAAAATAGTTGGAGGTGGTGGTGGTGGTGAAGGAAGAGGTGGAATGGGTGGTATTTTACAAAGTTGAGAAATTTGAATAGATTCAACTATGGCGTCAAATGTTTGCTGGAGTTGCTCTTGGTGGAGTCTGCCTAAAGAAATCATTTTAATGCTATTTAAAATATGAGTTAAACTATCTTTATCTGCTGCATTAAATGTGAAATTTTTCGAAGATGAAACTAATGTGAAGCCTTGATTATAATGTAATGATGCACTTGTATTGCTAATACTTTGGGACATTGATAATAATGATGATGGACTACCGTTCGAAGAGGATACACTACTTGATAAATCAAGACCGCTACCACGTGGCGATGAAATATTGGATGGTGATATATTCAATGTACTACCGCCTCCGCCGCTACCTGTTGATGATGATAATACTGGTGAACCTGAAATACTTAGTGGAGAACTTGATACTAAAAATGATGAATTTGCAGGTGATGAACTGAGGGTTGGAGATAAAGGTTCGTTTACCTTTAAAAGATTATTACTGGCTGATCTTGCTAAAAGTCCAAATTTTGGTGATAACATTGCTGACCCTTTACCTTCTTTTTCTTTTTTTCCACCCTGTTCATCCAAACCCAATAATGCACTCGCTTTGCTATTTTTATTTGGACTTGGTGAATTTTCTTTATTATTTGCTTCTTCGATACCTAATAATGCACTTGCTTTACTTTTACTAATTGTGCCTGTACCTGATCCAATTGAACCACTACTTGATCCTAATAATAAATCATCACTGCTTGAATTGGATCCCAATACACCCCTATTTAAAATTGAATTTGATCTTGTTAACATTGGTGAGTTACTACCACCACTAGTATTTAATGAACTATTAGTTGCTGTTGGCTCGACAGATGTAATTGTATTTAATTTAACTAAAACAAAAATTATGATTAATATTAATATTATTTATTATTTAATATTTAATATTACTATTATTTACTTTTATCAATTGTTTGATGTTTTTTATCTAATAATTCTAATTCTACCCAATCTGATGATATTCTTATAAATTCAACATTGATATTAAATGGTTCTGATAAATGTACAGGCAATGAATTGGGAGCATACATTGCTTCACAAACTATATGCTTATACATATTGATTGCTTCAGTTTTTGGTTCAATTTCTATATTTTTTTTATCCATTTCTTTCTTTATATATTTCTATATTTAAAATTATTTATTACTATTATTTAAGATGATTATTATTGTTGTTAAACTATTTATAATTTACAAAATATTATTGTTATTGAGTTTTTTTTTTTTTTTTTTTTTTTTTAAAATAAAAAATTTTTTTTAAAAAAACTGAATGTTGGTGGTGTGGTAAGTGTATTATATAATTGTATGTGGGTGTTGCGTTTGAAATGGTGAGTGGAAAAATGATTTAATAATAAAAAAAAAATATATTGTGTATGGTGTGGGTGTGTGCAAATGATTAATACTGTGTCTTTTAAAAATTTGTGCGGATGGGACTTTATTGATTCAAATAATTAAATTAAAATATTTTTGTTGTTGTTTGTTAATTTTTTTAATTTTGGATCTATTATTTCAACTATTTTATAAAATTGAAAATTACAACAATATATCATATATTATGTTTATATCGATGATGAAACAAAAAAAAAAATTCCAACTACAACAATACTTTAATATTTTAATATTATTATTCTTTGCTGATAAATAAAAAAAAATTAAAAGAAAAAAAAAATTTTAAAATAAAAAAAAATAAAAATTAAAAAATAAAAAAAATTTTAAAAAATAAAAAAAAAGTTAGTTTAAAAAATGATTTTTAAAAAATCTGTTGTTTGAAAAAATTTTGTTTTTAAAAGCCATCAAAAAATAATTTTAAAATGAATAAATAAAATTTTATTTTCCCCCACATTAAATATAAATGAAATTTTATTGAACTATATAAATAAATTTGGGTTCTATCTTAAAGGAAATGAAACAAAAACCAAACAAAGAATCTTCTTTTGGAATTTTATTCTGTATTCGAAAGGTCCCTTTTAAAAAAATCTCAAATTTTTTTTATTTTTTTTTAATTTTTTTTTAATTTTTTTTTTTATTTTTGTATAAAATTTAATTTATTTTATTTTTTTGTTTTAAAAAAACTTTTTTTTTAAATTTCAAATTTCATAAAATATTACAAAACTACAAATAATAATAATAATAATAACTATTTATAGATATGTCAACCCCAACAAAAATTTTTTCAACTGAAGAACTCGAAGTAAAATGGGATAAGTTCAGCAAAACTTTTCAATTTTATAATGAACCAACTACATTACCAGTTTCAATGCTTTTAATGGGAAATATTGGTTTAACACATCCAAATAATAAAATTAAATCAATTGTCGAAGTTGCTTGTGGTGCTGGTGCATCAACTGAATTAGCACTTTTTTTAAAAAAAAATGAAACAAAGTTTTTAGCATGTGACCTTTCACAAGAGATGTTGGCATTGGCAAGAGATCGTTTAGGTATGAAACAAAACGAAGACGAAATCAAATCAAAGAATTTTACATTAAAACAAGGTGATGCAGAGCATTTACCAATTGAAGATTCATCAGTCGATCGTTATTTTGCAAATTACTGTTTACATTTAGTTAATGACCCAGATCAAATGTTACGTGATTCCTACAGAGTTTTAGAAAAAGGAGGTATTGCTGCTTTTTCAGTATGGGGTAGATCTCAAAATTCAAATCAATTCGCTATTGTTGGTATCGTCGCAAAAGAACTTGGTATTCAATTAGCTGATTCAGGCGCCAGAACACCATATCATCTTGGTGACACAACTAAGCTCCGTAAAATGGCCCTTGATGCTGGTTTCCAAAGAGTTCAAGCTGGATATACATTCTTTAACCAAATTATAAGCAATGGTGTCGATTATGCAAATATATTTTTATCAACCCCAGATGCAAAGGTTACACTTGAACGTATTGGTGCAGAAAAAGAAGCTATTTTAAGAAGTAAAGTTGCTGAATACGTTGATAATTTAATTTCTAATGGCGAAATGATTGGATTGGATATTGCTTATATTGTTTGTTTTAAAGATTAAATAAAAATTAAATAAAATTCTCTCTGATTATAAAATGTAAAATATAAAAATTTTTTCTTTTATTTCTTTTTTTTTTTTATAATATATTATAATGCAATATACATTTTTAAAATAGTTTATTTATTTTTTTATATAAATTATACATTTATATTAACACTTAAATTATTAAAACCATTATTTCTATTATTATTGTTATTATTGTTTCCATTGTTATTATTATTATTATTATTGTTATCGGTATTATTTCCATTATTCATATTTTCATTGTTTTCATTTGTATCAAATTCTTCATTTAAAAGCTTCCATGCTTTATCTACAAATCTTTTATCTAAAGGCTTGGTCATAAAATCATCACAACCAGCGGCTAAACAAATTAACTTGTGACTTTCTCTTGAATCGGCTGTTTGAATAATTACAGGTGTTCTTTTTAATCCTCTTTCTCTTTCATATTCTCGTATTAACATTGTTGCAGTTAAACCATCCATAATTGGCATAATCATATCCATCAGAACTAATTCGTATCTTGGGTTGGCTCTAAACATATCCAAGGCCATTTGACCATTTGAGGCTACTTCAACATCAAAATTATATCTTTCCATAACCTTTGAAATAACTTTAATTTGTAATTGATTATCTTCGACTAATAATACCAATGGTCTATGTTTAACTATAATTATAAATAATAAAATTAATAAACTAATATGATATAAAACAAAACTATTTTATATTATTTAAATACAAACCTTTGATCAATAATCTATTGCAACCAATGATACCCAATGTTTTTAATTGACTTAAACCACCGGTCAAAGAAGTAACACCACTATCGGTAAGATTACCACAAAAATTTAAGTTTAATTTTGAGATTTGAGATAAATTTCTAAAGTGAACCAAAGTTGCATCAGTGATATTGGCACACATTGATAAATCTAAAGTTGTAAGATAAATTAGATTACCAATATGTTTAGCACCGACATCACTAAATGGATTATTGATGAGCGAAAGCGATTTCAATGATTTTAATGAACCAATATAATTCATACATTTATCATCGATACCACAATTTTCAGCTGCTAAACTTTCTAAATGAGGTAGTTGTAAGAGACATTTAATACCTTGAGCATCAAGTTGATTAATTCCGCCAATATCCAACTCTGTTAATCGAGATAGATTACAAATAAATTGTAAACCTCTATTTGTGATGACGGCATTTCTACAGACATCTAAATGGGTTAGAGTTTGAAGTTGAGAGAGTTGTTGGCAATCATCATCGGTCATATTACAAGCACCAGCATAGAGTGAGGATAATGTTTTTAACTTTGAAAGAGTTGTAAATAGTTGTGGAAGTTTCAATGACAAACAACCTTCCATTTGAAGCTTTTGAAGGGGTACCCCTGCATCTACTAGTGCTGCCAAACCTGATCCATCAATTTTATCTACATAACTGATATCCAATGATTGTAAATTACGGAGATGAGATAAGCTCGCTATACCTTGATCTGTGAGCAATGAATTTTTTGATATATTTACATAGGTGATTGTTGATGCCATTAACCCCTTGGTGATGTTTAGCCAATCGTCGCTTATTGGTACCTCTTTTCCGCATAATTCTAGTCTTGTTAATTTACAATTTCTAAAAAGTGATAATGTCCTTGATGATAGTATTTTTCTTCTTTGAAATAATGGTATAATCTTTTGGCATAGTTCATCTGGAAGAGGTTCTAATGTATCTATTTTATCGATGTCTTTGACCAATGCCTCTAAACAAATATCTATTAATCTATGAATGGTTTTAGTTTTCTTTGGCTCGTAATTTGTATTTGAATTTAATGAGTCCTCTTCTTCATCTAAATCAAAACTATCTTTGCTACCAATTGTGTTTGGTGGTTGTTGTTGTGATTGTTGTGGTGGAGAAATTTTTAAACTTTTCCTATTATTATTACTATTAATATTGTTGTTATTGTTGTTATTGTTATTGTTGTTGTTAAAACCGTCATAGTTGTTATTTGAAACTGTTACATTATCATTTGGTTTAATTTTTTTACATGTCTGTCCATTTTCTTCATACTGTGGTTGTTGTTGATCCTGCTGTTGTTGGTACTGTGGTTGTTGATATTGTTGCTGTTGCTGATGTTGTGGTTCTTGTGATTGCTGATGTTGTTGTGCTTGTGGTTGCTGTTGAGGTTGTTGATTAGAACCATTTTCTAAAGGTCTTTTATTAGATGTAGTGGTAACGGTTGTTACTGTTGTTGTAGTGGTTGTCGTTGTTTCATTCTCACCCTTTTCATTTAATCTTGTAGAGTTTATTGTTTGGCCATTACTATTATCACCAATACTATTCGTGTTTATTTCGCTACTGTTAGTGTTATTATTGTTATTGTTAGTGTTATTATTATTATTATTACTACTATTACTATTATTATTGTTATTGTTATTATTACTATTATTTACATTAACACCATTTTTATATATATTGGTATTATCTTTATTGTTATTAGTATTTACATTATTATTATTATCATGATTTAAATCTGGTGTATCTGATGGTGGTGAATTTATAGTTTGTTGTTGATGGTCTAAAACATTAGAAGACATAATAACCTTTTGCCAATATAGTTTTTAAAAAAAAAAAATAGATTTTTGTATTAAATTTTACTGGTCGAGCTTTTTTTTTTTTTAAATTTTAAATATTTTTTTTTTTTTTTTAAAATTTATATTATTTCTTTAAAGTATTATTAATATTATTTTTATTATTATTTTTATTATTATTTTATCTCTTTCTTTTCTTTTTAGTAGTGTGTGTATAGTATTAATAATTTAAATTTATAATTATTAAATTAATTTGCGAATGAAAAAAAAAAAAATTTTAAAAAAAACAAAAATAAAAAAAAATAAAAAAAAATATACAATATATAAATGTTGTGTGTATCTATATTATTATCTCTTTATTATTTATTATCTTTATTATTATAATTTATCTATATGTTTAATATATAAAACATATACTATATAATTAATTGTGCACTGTAACTCTATTTTAATTATAATGTTAAATATGGCAAAAAAAAAATAATTATATTTGTTTAATGATTTTTATTTTTTATTTTTTATATTATAGTGTGTTTGTGTGAGTGTGTGTTATATAATTATATAAATATATTTGTATGTGTTGATAGATTTAAAGAGCAATACGATTTTATTCATATAACAAAAAAAAGAATATTTTTTTAAAAAAAAAAAAAAAATTATTTATGTATTTAATTTAAATTAAAATAAAAAAAAAAAAAAATTAAAATAAAAATTTTTTTTAAAAAAAAAAAAAAAAAAAATTAAAAAATTTAAATAAAAAAAAAAAAAAAAAAAAAAAAAAAAAAAAAAAAAGGGTCTTTTTGTATGTTATATATATGTATGTATGTTTGTGTGTTTATGATAAAGCTTATTGATGTGTGTTTTTGATTTATTATACTTTTTTTTTTTTTTCTTCCCAAATGTGAATGATTAAAATTATATTAATAACAAATAAATAAATTAAATTGAATTAAATTAATATTTTATAAATTGTTTTTTTTATAAATAGAAAAAATAAAAATAAATTCGAAATTTTTTGGCTGTGTTTGATAAAAAAAAAAAATAATAAAAATTTTAAGATCTTTTTAGTTTTATTTTATTTTTTTTCTTTTTTCAGTAATCTAAAAAATCAACCATATAAAAATTAATTTGTTATGAATAATTTTTAAAAAAAATGGGATATCAATGAGACAAATGGTTATTATAATAATAATTATTTTTGTATATTTTTGGGTACTTTGCTTTATTATTTGGTATAATATAAACAATTGGAATATAAACAGAAATAATAGTAATTTTTTTATAAGGAAGATTTTAATTACTATTGGCATAAACAACAACAACACACAGAAAAACTATTTATCTTGGTTAAAAAACAAAAAAATCTATATAGATTTTATTAATAACAGTATTAAATTTAAAATATAATGAGAGAATTTAATAAAATTGATATACAATATTATAATATATAAAAAAAAATTAAACAATATCTAAGTTGGTTATGATAAAATTAATCTTTAAAGATTATACCATAAAGAACTAATAATATTGTTATATTTAGTATACCATTATTTATTAATTAAAAAATTGGTAATAGTAAATTATTTTTATTTTATTTTATCAGTAAATCAGAAAATCAAAAAAAGGGTGATGTATAAATAATTAAAAAAAAGGGATAGTTTTGTACACTTGATAAAAATACAATTTGTTTTTTATTTTTTATACTTTTTTTTTATTTTTTTATTTATTTTATTATTTTTGTTTATTATTACTTTTATTTAATAAATATAAAATAAATTTGATAATGATTTTTTTTTTTTTAATTGTATAATCTTCTATAGAAATAAATATAACCTAATTCTTTTGGTGGTTGTTCAGAAAGTTGAACGTGTCTATCGTTGAATTTAATCCATCTACCATCTTTTAAGATATGACAAACATAATGACCATGTTGAACATTATTACCTAAATGTGAAATAAAACCTAATAATTGATACTTACCTTCACCGTCACTGACTGGTTGGAGTGATGATGATGTTGATGGTTTAGGAGCTGAGGAATCGGATGATTTATCTTTTTGTACTAAATCGTTCAAGTTATCGATATGACTGAATAACCAATCAGCAGCACGTTCAACATTTCCATCAGTTTTTTTGAGGCCAAGTTTGGCTTGGTCAGAGTCAAAACCCATTGAAACTAAATTGTCAATATCAATTGGATTAAATACTAATTGTTGATTTGGTAAATTTGCAGATATTGGTTCTGGTAAAGGTTCATCATTGATACCTGGATCACCACTATGTTCGAATACCCAATTCATAGCTAATTCTACGTCTTTACCACCAGTAGCAGTTAAGGCCTTCTTTGCAATAGCTAATGGGATATCCATTGATAACATTTGATCTAACATTTCTTGAGAATATTTTGGTTTGGCAGCTGCAGGTGGTGATGATTCTGGTAATAGCTCTTCATTATTTTTTAAACCTAAACCCCTAAGATTATTAATATCAATAATATCTGGAACATCCATGAATACATTTAATTTTAAAGGTGTATAGTCAGCATTGTAGGTATATTTCTTTAGATGAATAACTAAAACACCTGGGAAAGTTGCCATTTTTGATGAGTTTAAGGAGAATGTTTTAGAGTTGGTAGCTGGGCTGAGGAAATCATCAACCTTGTATGGTTCGAATGAATTTTTAATACATGATAATAATGGAATGGTTGGTCTAATCTCTTCTTCATCTTTTGGACGAACACCATTATTTGCTTTTAATTTCTCTTCATATTCAGCAACTTGTGGTTTATTGGTGGCATCATCTAATGAGACTGGTACTGATAAAACATTTTCTAATCTTCTGTTATATTTAACTTTATTTGTTGAACCACATTGAATTCTTTCTTCCATATGAAATTGGAAATTCTTTGTTGGATTGGCAGAATCAATCCATGATGGTCTTGAAAATTCGGCTCTATCAATAAATTCAACTAAATATTGGAAGAATTCTAAAGCATCCTGTTGTTGCATGGTTGAAAAGGCTGGATGATTGGATCCAACTAAAGATTTGAACATTTTTGGTGCAATACCAATTTGGGTAGCTTTTTCAGATTCTTCATTTGGATTCTTTGGTTGGTTGGTTTCGATTGGTACTGAATATTTGCCTGATAAAAGACCATCTGCAAGTTTGTTCATTTGAATTTCAAATGATTGGGTTGGATCTTGAGTAATTTCTTTGAATGATTGTTCAGTATTTGATTGATAACGATTTTGGAAACCATCTAATGAAAAGAGCATTTGAAGTACTGATGACATATAGCAACTATTACCAAGATTTTCAATACCTGTAAGACCTGGACCAAATACATTTTCTAAAATTTTACCTTTTTCTTGAATTTTACCAAATTCGAAATTGAGATTTTGGTCCAATTCGAGTTCGGCCATTGATTTTTCTGTTTTTTCCATAATATTTGGATTGAGACCGAAATGAGCAAGATGTTGGAAAAGTAATGGATCACCAACCATTTCATCTTCTGGGTAACTATATACATCGGCATGATCTTTAGTGATACTACCTAATTTAACAGAGATTGGATACTGAGTTTCTTCAAAATGTTTTTGGGCATGTCCATTGCCACCACTGCCATCAGCATATTTTCTACCACATGCAATAAAGCCATCAGTTAAATTTAACCAAAGATTTTCTTTTTTGTCACAATCCTCAACATCACATTTCCATGGTCCTTTTGGATTGATTCTTTTTGGATTATCGATTTGAATAATGGATTCTGCAAATGCTGATGGGAATACAGATTCAGCATTCCAACTTACAATTTCTTCTTTTCTGCTTTGTGAATTCATAGTTTTAATTTTGTCACATGTTTGCTTGACTATTGATGGTACTTCTGGATTGTCTAATTCCATTTCTTTGCCATCAGGGAAAATGAAAAGTGAATAGTGATCTTCATATTTTACCTCTTCTTGATATGGATCAAAGCCTCCTTCAATTCCGATTGCTAATTTCTTTGGTGGTTGTTCACTAGTTTCATCTTTGTTCTTTCCTTTTGATGTTGGTGATGCTGAGGAATTTGGTACAACAACTTTTTTATAATTTAAATATATATGATGTTTAGTTTTTGAATAATTTAATTGCAAATGATCTTTACAGAATGATAACAAGCTAACTAAATCGATATAGAGTCCATTTTTACTTTCCTAAAAAAAATTTAATATTAATATTTAATTATTAAAACAATGAAATATTCGATTCTATTTAATAAATACATACAGGTGTATCAAAACAATAACAACATTCATCTTTCCAAAGTCTTGATTTATCTGTTGGTGGTTTAATTTGATTTAGATCTGGTAATAAATTCATTTTTATAAATAAATAATAATGTAATAAAAAAAAATGTGTGAAATAAAATTAAAAAAAAAATAATAAAAATTTAATTTAAAAATGAGAAAAAAAAAAAAAAAAAATTAAAAAATTAAAAAAAAAAAAAATTAAAATTGTTCATGTTCAATTTCACATAAAATTAGAATTATTAATATTTTCTTTATTTGGTGAAATCTTTTTTTTTTCTTTACAATAATGTAAAATTAATTTAAAAATCAAAATTAAATGTGAACAATTTTCAAGTTGGATAAACGAGGCTTTTGGTTCAAATTAAAAACTGGTCAATCTGATATTCAAACATAGGAATTACTAAAAAAAGTACAAAGTTGTGAAGTTATAATAAATAAATAAATAAAAAAATAAATACATGAAAATTTTAAAATCAAGTATTAATACAAATAATACTAGGTGATTTTATTTAATTGGTATTTTGTTTAAATATTTATTTTGTATATCCTCCATATGAAAGTCTATCAAACATATCACATTTTGGATCATTTGTAATTTTGTCATGATCCAGTTCGAAACCATCATCAATAACTAATGTTACATTTTGAGACTTTGAAACTGGACTCCAATCAATTGGGACTTTCAAGCCTTCGCTTGGATTGTGGGTTTTTGCAAAGTTAACAAAATAGTTATTGATTGAAACTGCCATTTCGCGTTCATATTGAGTTAATTCTTCGCCCATTGCTTCATAGCTATTAAAGAAAACACTTAATTCTGTGCCATGGCAAACTCTACCATCACAATGTTCTAATGGATGACCGCTAGATTTTATGTGGCTATAAAAATAGTGATACACTGGTTCTTTATGTTTTGAGGATTTTACCAATTTGTTTAAAAAATATCTATCAGGACAACGGAATAAATAATCGTTAATTACTCTTGATAAGGCCGGTCTTGCGTCTTTACCAGAAGCTGGATATTTAGTGATGATTTGACTCCAGGTTAGCGGAAACATTAATGAAAGGTATTTGGGGTAAAGACGTGGATTGATTTTGTTTGGGTGTGTTAAATAAACAAAAATTATTCCCTCATCATATACATTACCAATAATTGTTGGAACATTGTGGACCTCACCATCTTTAGCTGCAGTTAATGGTTGTTTTGGGATGATATCTCCATCGACGATTGGTGCCCAAATAGTAAAAGTATCTAGTACTTTTTCACCAACTTGCATTCTTACTTTGGCCTGTGCATCTAATATCTCTTCCATTGATTTACTACGAAGGCAGGTTATATCTTCGACATTACAGTTAATAAAGTTTGCAAATCTGGTAGCATAACCTCTAGCTTTTGATTTATCTTTTAAGCCGGTAGAAAATGGAGTAGATGAAAGAATAGCTGCATGAAAATAGGGTTTAGAATATGGCGATACCATGTGAGTCGCAACAGAAAGACTTCCTGCACTTTCTCCAAAAATAGTTACTTTAGTTTTGTCACCTCCAAATGCTTCTATATTTTTATTTACCCATTCTAATGCCTTGATTTGATCTAAAAATCCATAATTACCACTCATTAAATCCTATTTGTAAAAGAAATAAATTAATATATTTCGCCAGTAAAAAAAAAACAAATATATTCATGATACCCACAGTTCCTAAAAAACCCAACACACCTAATCTATAGTTTGTATTAACAAAAATAACAGAGGAATTAGCAAATTTAGTTGCATCATAAAGTTTAACACTTCCACTGCCCACAACAAATCCTCCGCCTGGGAAAAATACTATTACTGGTAATTTCGAATTTGAATTTGCATTTCTTGGTGTAAATACATCAAGATATAAACAATCTTCAGAAGTGCCAACTTCTGAGCATGCCCCATCACCAAGAGAACACCTTTGGGCGCATTGTGGTTTTTGGTGTGTTGCATCCCTAATATGTTTCCAATCCTTTGGTTCTACAGGACTCTCCCATCTTAATTCATTCACTGGAGCACTGGCAAATGGAATACCATAGAAAACACGATGACTATCATAGACTATACCTCTAAGTCCACCTATTATATACAAAATAAATATAAAAAAAATTAAAAATTTAAGATCGATATTTTTATTTATATTTTTTTAAAAATTAAAATAATTACCTTTTGATGTAAATACTAAATCCGGGCTGGTATTTGATTTTGATTTCCTGAGACTTTGGGAACAATTAACTAATAATAAAATAAAAATTAATGTTATTAATTTAGTAGTCATTATTTTGTATTAAAACAATAATGATTGTACGAAATATGACGAATAATAATAAAAAAAAAATAATATAAAAAAAAAATAATGTGTATTTTTATTATTAAAATAAAAAAAAAAATTATTATTACACAATTATTATTTTAATGAGGTATATTACAATTTATTTTATCGTTCTTAACAATCACATATCAATTTTTCAACTTCAAAAAGTTTGTGGTAAAATAAAATTATCAGCCCAGGTGGTGTTAACACACATTGTTTTTTTTTTTTTTTTATAATTAATTTATTTAATTATTTGAAACATAAAAAAAAGAAAAAAAAAAGAAAAGAAATTAGTTTAGATGATGAATAAATAAAGTGTACATAAATTATGTTAAAAATAAAATAAATATATCTATACAAAATTAATTAATTTTGTTCAAAGAATGTTCACTTTTAAATTAAAAAGAGAATTTTTTTTTAAATGACAAATTTCAAAAAAAAAAAAAAAAAAATTTCATTTACCCAAAAAAAAATAAAAAAATAAAACTAAAAGCAGATTTTCTAATTATATATATGTTTATTTTTTATGGTGTTTTTGTGATTTTTTTTACGTTTATTTTTTAATGAAATACCACCCTTTTTTTCACCGAAATAACTATGATTTTTCTCTTTTTATAAAAATATTTATTTCTTTTTTCTAAAAAATAATCAATACATTTGTGTTATTAATAGTGGGTTTAGGTGTTTTTATTTTTAAAAAAAATATAATTTTAAAAAAAATATTTTTATTTATTTTTTTTAAAATTATCAAAACAACCCTCCTATATGTTCATTTATATATTTCAATCTTTTATTATAATTATATATATGTTTATTTTTTCACTAATTTTCTTTATTTTTTAACTTTTTTTTTTAATTTTTTTTAATTTTTTTTAATTTTTAAATTTGTGATTTTTCTAATTCAATTTATATCCTAATTAATTTTTTTCTTTTAAATTTATTTATATATTAGAAAAACATTTTTTTTTTTTTATTTTGATTTTTTTAAAAATTGTTTTTATTTCTTTAACTCACTACCTAATTATTACTTATATAAATAATAAAAACAAATAAAATAGTAAAATAGTAAAATATACATTCTTTTATATAAATAATAATTAATAATAATATAAATATAGTATAATATATAAATATATAATAATAATAACATATAATAGTAAAATAATAAAAAAAAAATAAAAATAAAAAAAAAAATAAAATATATAATAATATTTAAAAAAATATTGTATCAATATTTTTTATTTTAGATATATTATATTAATTTTTTAAAAATTATTTTATCTAAAATATAAAGTATATTTTTTTAAAAAGAGTAGAGACAAATAATAATAAAAAAATAATATATAAATACGAAAAAAGATACAAAATGAATAGTAATAATTTAGATAATAATTTTTATGAATACTATTTAAATAATAATAACAAAAACAATATAAATTATAATGATGATTATAAAAATAATAAATTTTGTTCCCCATCATTACTATCAAATCTTCTACAACAAACTGGTTTAAATGATAACAATAAAAATAGTAGCAATATTAATAACAGTAACAATATTACAAATAATATTATTAATAATAATAATAATAATAATAATAATAATAATAATAACAATAATATTCAAACAATGCCTCCTACAGTTTCAAATTCACAATCTCCACCTTCTCCATCACAACCAGCTCAACGTTTACCACGTAAGCGTATGTTTCAAACCCCAGTGTTTTTTGTAGATAGTGATTCAATTTTAATCGATAAAAAAGATGTTCAATTAAAAAAATCAATTCACTTTTACAAAAATTATATGTTAATCCACAGTAAAGATAATAAATTAAAAGTAGTTCTCCCATACAAGTATATTGGTCAAATAGAGATCCTTAAAGATACAAATACCTTCAGTTTTTCATTTCACACTGTTGGTGGTAATTTAAAGTATCCTCCATGTCACTACGAAATCCACTCAATTAAATTAATACTTTTAGAACAATTTAAAAAAGATTTAATTAATTTAGCCAATTTAACTAAATATGTAGAGATTTCAAAACATAATAACGAACATAGTGTCAAAATTTCAGCTCATCAAAATAACAATAATGATACAAATAATAATAGCTATAATAAAAATCAAATAGTTCCATCATCACCATCATTCTCTTTACCTTCTTCACCATTATCTTGCTCATCACCAGATGTATCAATAAACTCATCAGTATCATCGCCACCATCATTCTACAGTCCACAAGTATATAATAAATCAGATGGTGTTTTTTTAACTCCAACTCAACCAAAGGCCATTTACTCTCAATTTAAACCAAACGAAACTTTTAATGGTGACTTTAATGAAAAACCAGAAGAAAAATATTTAATGGGTTTGCAAAATCAACAAAATCAACAAATAATACTATCAAATCAAAATAACATCGATGTTAGTGTTTTTCATCATATTATGTCATATAAGAATCAACAACAGCAACAACAGCAACAACAGCAACAACAGCAACAACAGCAACAACAAAAAATTTATTCACAACCACATAAACAAAATGATGTTTTTGAATTTGGAGGCCAAGGTATTCAAGAAGTTCCACAATCACCACACCAATATAAAAATAACTTCAATAATAGTAATATAATTATTGATAATATTAGTACCAAGAATAGTAATAATTTTGATTATGATAATAAAATTAATTATAATAGTAGCAATAATTTATTATTACAATTTAATAATTCTGCACAATCAACTTCAAATAATAATAACAATCAAATTATTATTAATAGCTCTCAAAAACCATCACAATATTTTTCATCAAAAAATAATAATAACATTAATAGTAATTATTCAATGTCAGTACCTGATGTTGGAATAATTGGATCATATAATAATACCCATAATAATTTCAATAGCAATAGTACTGTTTTTTCAAATAATAATAATTTTATTAATAAAAACATGATGAATAATAATAATTTCGATGGTTTCAATAATAACCCAAGATGTAATTTTAATAACAATAATAGTGTTAATAATCTTAATAATAACAATATCAGTAATAAATTTAACAATAATAATAATAGTACATTTTTTGATAGATATGGATATAATTTCAACAATTCTATTGGTAGTAATCAATCATTATTGGTAAATTCATCCTTAAAACCACAAAACGGAGAAAATATTGGAAGTAAAGTATATCAAAGAAGTGAACTCTTTGATAGAAACTTTAATAATCAAAATATCTCAGCACCAAACCAACAGCAAAAGTTTAATAATAACCAACCATTAAACCAACAAAAACAACCTCAACCACAATACCAACCTAATTTAGATATTTTATCATCAATGAAGTTTGATACAATTTGGTAAATTTAAAAATCAAATAGATAAAAAAAATATAAAATATAAAAAAATATAAAAAAAAAAATTTCACTATAAAATCAATTAACAATAGAAAAATAATAGCATATATATAATCATTAGATATAATCATTTTTATTTAACCCCACACAAATGATTGTGATAGGAGGAGCTAAATAAATTAAAGAATAGTTATTAATAAAGAATAAAATTTCATTAGAATATAAATAAAAATAAATAAAAAATTAATAAACTATGGTTTTTATTTCATTTAATAATCAAATAAATGAAAAAAAACAATATAAACAAATTTAATAAATAAACAAAACAAAATTTTCTTTTTTTTTATTTTTTTATTACTCTCTTATTTATTATTCTATAAATAATTTATTCATTATTTTTTACAATTTAATAATATGTTTTATTTTATTTATTTATTAATATTATTATTACTATCTGCATTATCTTTTTTATTACCGTATTTCTCTACTGCATCTAAATACCATCTTTTACGAACGGATATTTCTTTTTCGTCAAGGTTGATATCTCTAAACAATGGCTGTGGATTCTTATCTAATGGCCAAACGGGCAATGTAAATATTTGATCGGGATTAGTTGTTTTACACCCTTTATTATACATTTCTACACCGGCCCATGCTATCATTACTCCATTATCAGTGCATAAAGATGGTTTTGGGAAATAAATTGGTAAATTGAATTCTTCGGCTATTTTAGTTAATCGATTTCTTAATTCTTCATTTTTTGAAACACCACCACTTACAACGATACCATTTAACGGTGGTCCTTGGGGATTTTCCATTTCAATAGAGTTCTCTTCATTATTGCTTTTATTTCTCTTATCTTTTTTTTCGGGTATTCCATAATACCATTTTAATGACCTATAAATTCTATGTTCTAAGTGCTTAAATGCTGTATTTTGAAATGATGCTGCTAAATCGAATTGGTCTTTTAATGTTAATTTTATATCTTTATACAATTCGCTGTTATCCAATTGGTTGTTTTGACGAATTTTTTCAATCTTTGTTAATTTGTCATCGTCTTTCTTATTATATGATGATTTTACTTTGTTGATTGTCCTGTCGAATGATGATCTCAAACCTGAAAATGAAAAATCGCAGTTTTTTGAGGCTAGTAAGGGCAATGTTAAAGGGTAGTTGTTAGGATCACCTTTTTTCGCTAAAATTTCGATTGCTTGACCACCATGAATATTTGTTATTATATTTTCCCCGTTATTAACCTCGCCAAATTCGCAACCTAAAGAACGAGCAGCCTTATCCAATGCTTCGCCAACTGATTCATCCAATGTATTTCCTATTAATTGATATTCACCAACACCTTTACATATTAAAATTTGTGAATGACCACCGCTAACCAAAAGAATAAGAAATGGGAACTCTGGTTTTGATTTATTTTCCATTCTGACAACCAGTGAATGACCCTCTAAATGATTTACTGAAAAAATTGGAATATTATATTTCTTTGATATCGATACCGCTTTTTCAGCACCGACTTTTAATGGCCTTGATAAACCTGGACCTGTCGTTACTGCAATATAATTGATATCCTCGATTGCTAAATTTGATTTTTTTAATGCATCCTCCACTACAAAGTCAATGTTTTTTTCGTGTGCCTCTGATGCTATGATTGGCACTATTCCTCTATGCTCTTTGTGTAATTTCCATTGATCTTTTGTTGATTCTGAATATATATGACCACTGCTATCTATGATAGCAACACTTGTGTCGTCACAACTTGTTTCTATACCTAATACTTTTATATGGTTAAATTTGAATATATTAAATCTAGTTAATAAATTTCTAAGCATATTATTATTAATATTTGTAATATACAAATTTTAAAAACGAATCATTAATTTAAAAAAAAATAAAAATTAAAAAAAAAAAAAAAAAAAAAATTTTTTTATTTTATTTATTTTTTAATATTTTAATATTTTGTTTATCAATAAAATAAATATAATTTTTTTAATAATTACCCTTATTTAATTTTACATTTGTAGCATGTTTTTTTGAATATAATCACTTAAATTTATATTAAAAAAAAGAAATGTATTATTTGTTGATAATATTTATTAAAGATATACTTAAATAAGTATATTCTTTATCAACTAAACAGATTTTAAGCAATTTAAAATCCCAAACAAGCTTATATTACATATGTCCAAATATGTATTCAAAGATATTAATCCAATTCAAATAAAATAAAATTTATTTTAATTTATGGTGGGTGAAAAAAATAATTTCTGTGTGGGTGGGTTAAATAAATAATTACTGAAAATTATAGAACCAAATATTTTACAAAAATAGATAATTATTTTAATACTTTTATTTTTGGTTTTTTTTTTTATTTAAAGAATACATTTATTAATCTTTTTTTTTTGTAATTTTTATTTTTATATTATATAAATAATATAGAATTAATGGTAAAAAGTTTATAGGAATTTAAAAGAAACAAAAAAATGAAAAGTTTTCTATTTATTCTCTTTGCATTATTTTGTTTTACAAAAGCTATTGAAATTGATAAAAGTATGTATTTGGGCTCTTTTTTCACTTTTTATTTTTAATTTTAAAAAAATTAATTTTTTTTTAATTTATTTTAGAACCAATAGTAACTTCAAACTTCATTAGTCAAGATGATGTTTTATATTTATTTGGAAATTTTACAGATCAAAATGGAGGCATCAGACTATACTATAAATACTTTGATATATTCAACAAAATAGATGATAATAACTTTTTTTTATACATTTCAAACAACAACCTAGCAATCGCAATTCCACACTTTTCAGGAAATAATGATATTTTTAAAAACAACGATGAACCAATAACTATAAAAATAGCATATGGAAACGGCAGCGAAATTTTACCAATTGAAACTATTTATGAAGTCCAAAGTAGTTTTTATAAAATATCAATAGATAGTAACCACCAAGCTCAATTGCAAGGTTATTATTTTAAAAATAGTAATGAAAATACAACCACTTCTTTTCAATTTATAACAAATTTAAATGAAACCTTAATATGTGATAAAAGCTCAATAGAAATAGGATTTAGAAAAAAAAATATATATTGCAAATTAAAAAAACCAGTTGATTCAATTATAACAAAACTACAGTTTATAGATTACAATAACAAAACCATTACTCAAGATATAGATAATAATAAACTCATCTTAGAATTACCAAATAAAAAGAATGGCTCAAATGAAGCTAGCACCAATATGAAAACCCAAATTCCACAAGCTGTAGATAACAAAAATAATAATGGATATATCTATAGTATCAACAATAATAGTAACAATAACATTAACAATAATACATACGGTCAAAGCCATAATAAAAAATGGATACCAATTGCTTTAATCATCCCAACAGTATCTTTAATATTAATGATATTTTTAATTATTACAATTATTAAAAGAATTAAAGAAAAAAAAAGAATTAGACACCTAGAAGAGTCAAAAAGATTAAACGATATATGGTATAATGTAAACTAAACTCTGCTTTTATTTATTTGTATTATTGCACAAAAAAAAAGCTTTCTGATAAAAAAAAAGAAAATTATTTTAAATAAATAAATTATATTTGTTTTTTATTTAATTTTTTTATATTGATTAATAATTATAAAATAATAAATATATAGATTATTACTTTTTTTTTATATTTTTTTAATTTTTAACTTGATTATTTATCTTAAATTTAAAATTTTATAATCGTTGTGTTCTCTTATATAATCAACAACAAAATCTAGTAGTGGATTATTACCAATACCGCTAATATTTTTAAAGTAATTATAATAATATAGCAATATATTGATTGAGCAGTTTTTGATTGCTTTGATAATATTGTCTTGATCTAAAATGAAAATTTGAGGTAAATATTGTAAAATAAGGTTACACATTTCAATATAACCTTGGTTAAAAGAATTATCAAATATTATATATTTGTTTAGTGCATCTATATTATTACTATAAAACATTTGATTATATTGTTGTTGATTATATTGTTGTTGTTGTTGTTGTTGATAATTTTGATTATATTGATTATATTGCTGTTGTTGTTGTTGTTGTTGATTTTGCATTTGATTTTTATTAATTGGTATACCTTTTTCAAAAATTTGAATATGATTTTTGAATAAATATTCAGCCACATCTAATTGATTTGTTGAAAAAATAACTTGATAATCTATTGGTTTAGAGTATTCACTTAAAATTAAATCAATGATTGGTAAACGTGATTTCTTTATGGCCACCTCTAGCATTAAATCTAAATTTTGAATAACATCATTACAGTAGAGATTGAATAACTTTTTTAAAGATTTCTTATCGATTGCTTTAATTAAATTTACATAATAGTCATTAAAGTTTGGTTTTGACTCTGGGTAATCTCTTATAATATCTAAGAGAATATCAAACTGGCCTACACATATTAAATATTGGAAATCCTCATTATATATGGTGTTTAATTCGTTTCTAAAGAGATGTCTTAGATCCTGGCAGTATTGAATTGATAACTGGAATCTTAATAAAAAGAATAGCTGTCTGTAGCTACTTTGGCTGATAACGTTGAATGTAAAAATAAGCGGATTTAAATAACGATAGATTTTGTGATTATAGTTGCAACGCTGTTCATGATAATATTTTCTAAGGATCTTGTCGGATACTATACAGCTATGTTTCATCAATATATATTTCGCAATTTGATTTGACTTTGTACGACACCAGTAGTAAATATGAAAAATACCAACTTCTAAGAGAATTAAATTACTTGCAAATAAGTCATTGACTCTTTGGATGATATCCATAGTTAAATCTTTGGTCTGAAGTAAAATTCTGTACAATGAATTGTAAATTGGGTTAAAATGACTAATATATTCTTTTGGGATACGGCCAATAAGGTATTCAATCATTTTAATAACTTGTGATGATGTATATTCGGACCTTAATGTTTGTGGGTTTACGTAATATTTGTTACTAAAGATATCGGCCAATATTTTGAGGTTGGTTCTTAGGTTAACTTTGAATTGATTATCGAGAATCCACTGGACCAATGGTAATTCTAATTTCAAAATAAAGATAACTAAATATTCGACTGGTTCTTTTTCTAAAATACCCATGTTAAACTTAATGTGCTTGAGTATTTCTTCGCTGGTGAATGATTGAATTACTTGATAAACCAAGTCTTCAAAAATATTTTCAATAAGATAATACTTGTGTGAATTTTTTTCTGCGTCGCTAAAATACTCGAAAATAGAGGCAACTTGTTCAATTGGTTTCTTAAATTTCTTTAGTTGGAACCTTGGATCTTTTTGAAGCTCTGCGCCATTTTCATCGACAGTTGCTGAATTTTGTAAATAAACATCACCAAAAACGATACCCAGTTTTTCCATTTGCTTGATAGACTCGATATCACATTCATTAATAGACTTGATAAAAATATAAGAATAAATTTGCTTTGATGGTTTTGTATTCGCTTTGTTTTGATAGTAGGTTGCAAGTTCTAGAGTGTCTATTTCGAGGTGTTCAGTTAATAACTGACTCTTGAAAAGATCAGCATTTTCAACAATAAAGTCGACAATTTCTTTTGAATTTATTGGACCAAAGATATAAGTGTATCTATCAAACTTATTGGCTGGAACATTTGCCTTTACAACCTCCATTAACCATCTGTAGGTGTCAAAAGAGCTTACATAAAGATCTGGTATTAAAAATGATGAAACCGGGAAATTCTCTATTTGCTTAATAGAATCCAAAAGCTCTACGGAACAATGTTGAATTAAAAAGGTAAACTCTTCATTCCATTTTTTAAATTTGATAATTTCGTTTTGTTGATTATAAAAGTATTTGAAAAACTCTATGATCTCTTTTTCCTTTGCAGCGCCTTTAAATAACTGTACATTTTGATAACGATTGAAATGATGGTTTGAACCATTAGAAAATATATTTCTTTTAAAAAGATACTGTAAACCTTTTAAACTGAAAACTGAAAAAGTATAATGAAATACCATTTCATCATCCAAGTTTGGTATGATATCATCGTATCGAATTAAATATTCTAAATATAAAAATTTATTAATACATTGACTTTGAATTAAAAAGAATTTAAATATTAATTGTTCAATTTCTTTTGAATTTATAAATTGATTTGACTTTTCAAATAATTCTTTAATAATTTCTCTTGTTTGATCAACTGATTGATAATTATTATTGTTATTACTGTTATTGTTATTGTTATTGTTATTGTTGTTATTATTATTATTATGTTGTTGATGATGATGATTAAATAATGTAAAAAGTTGAAAATATACTTGAATATAAAATTTCAAATCATCTACAGTTATATTTTTAATATCTTTAATATAAAAATTTGATCGATGATCCATTGGTCTTACTAAACCCAAATCGATTAATAATCTTTGAACTTTTCGATTTTCGAGTTGCATAAATTCTGAAAAACCAATAATATTAAACTCTGAAACTTGATAAAGCTCTGGATGAGTCAAAAGATAGAGAATCATTTCACAGTTACATTTACTTAAACGAATAGTTTAAAGCCATATCTTTGGTAATCTGATCTATATGTTTGAAACCTTCCCTCTAAGTAATTTAAAATGATTGGACGTTGACAAATTGAAATTGCATAATGAAGGGTGGATGGAAATATAGGCAAATGGTAAAAGTTGATAAACAGGTCCAAAGCGGCTTCATTTTCGTAGATGGTAGAGTGATAAACGAGATCAATAATTTCCATTTGAAATCTTCTTTTTCCATACATTATTTTTAATAGCTCTTTATCTTTGCAACTTTCTATAAGCATTTCCATTGATCTTCTAGTGACATGAATATATTGGTCACTTAAAAGCTTGTCTTTTAGTAACGCCCATTGTTGATTCTTGACTAACCACTTTAATGATTTAATCTCTGCAAATTTGATTCTATTATTTAAATAATATTTATTTACATCTTTATATTCTATTATATTCTGATCTAAATGGCTTAAAATCTTCGCAAGCAAATAATTATTATGAAAGACCTTCCAAAATATAACTTCATGCTCTTCAATATTTTCAATATTTATATTGTAACTATTGTTATTATTATTTGATAATTTTAAACTCTCTAAAAAATTTAGATCTAAATTATTATTGTTTTTATTATTGTTGTTGCTGTTATTAATATTATTATTGCTTGTATCTATATCATTATTATTAACACTATTGGTAGTACTACTATTAATTATTTCTGTACTATTACTATTTATATTGGTGTCCATTATTTGTTGTAATATTGTGATATTGTGATATTGTGATTTAATTTATTTTATTTTTATGATCATGAATTTTTTTTTTAATTTTTTTATTTTTTTAAATTAATTTTTTAATTTTTCTTTTTTTTTTTTTTTTTATTTGTTTTTTGGCTATTTATATAAATTTAAAATATAGAAATAAAAGATTGAAAAAAAAATATTATGATTATATCTAAATTTTGAATATATCTTAATATAAAAAAAATACAACTGATTTGGGAGGGTTTTTTTTTTTTTTAATTATTTTTTTAAAAAATTAACAAAAAAAAAAAAAAAAAAAAAAAATTTTTACTTTTTTTTATTTTCAAATAATAGAAAAA
>NW_003519591.1:0-47678 GCF_000190715.1 Dictyostelium purpureum | reverse complement strand
TAATTTTTTTTTTTCCCCCCTTTTTTTTTTTTGCTCCTCAAATATAAACTAGAGAAGGTTTAAAATATTTTCCATCAAACGCCCCTTCCCATTTTTCCCCCTTTTAAGCGGAGGTATTAATATTCTTTATTTGGGGCCAAAGGAAACCCTTTTTAAAGGCCCCTTGCCAACCGCGGGAAAGGGGGGATTTTTTTTGGTTTCTCAAAAACCTTTTCAAAAAAACCAATTAAAAAAATTTTTTTTTCAAAATTTTACCCCTTAAAAGTTTTTAAATAAAAAATTTTTTTTTTTTAAAAAAAAAAAAAAAAAAAAAAAATTTTGGGGTTTTAAAAAAAAAAAAAAAAATTTTTAGGTTCCATAAACCTTTTTTAATTTTTTTTTTTTTTAAAAAAAAAAAAACTTTTTTTTTTTTTTTTTTTTTTTAAAAAAAATTTTTTTTTTTTTTTTTTTTTTTTTTTTTTTTTTTTAAATTTTCATAAATATTTTAGTTTTTATAATTTTTTTTTTTTCATTTTTTTTTAATTTATATAAGATGGAGTTATTTAATAACCTATATAAAAAACCCAATAGTTTAGAAAGTCAAAATATATTCTTGGACGGAAATAACTATGATATAAAAGAGCTATGCATTGACTCAAATGTAGGTGGTAAAGATTTTAGTTTTTCGATTAACCCAAGGACCGATCAAATCAAAATCGATTTTTTTAACCCATTCATTCATAGACCTAAAGGCGAAAAATTTGGGATTCAAATGGGCCCTGATGGTTTTTTAAATAATAAAAAAAGCCTCACTTACTATCAAGATAGAAATGGTAATGTTTTTTCACTATCAAAATCCTCTGAAAGTCCTTTTGGGTATGATAATTACACTAATGCAAATATAACCTTTTAAACCTTTCTAACTCACAAATAAACATTGTATAGAAACTCAAATAATAGCAATAGTATATTTAATATTGAAGAAACCTCACTGGCCTATTCATACTCACTATTTAATCAAACATTTTCAATTATTTCAAGTGACTGTTCTGCCATAATAGGTGATAGAAATAACAATAAAATGTAACTTTAAAACCAACTTCTTATTTTAATATTTTAAAATACCAATTAATTAATTTTAATTTATAGACATAAAGCACATACTGGAAATTCTTATAAAACAAGTATACAAAATATATATAAAATTAAAGATGACGAATCAAATTCATTATTTTGCAGACTACATTCCGAAATAGCAGTGCCCTATTTATCATCATGTTCATTTTTAAAATCACAATTATTTTTTACAAAAATTTTAAAATATAGAAATAATATTGTAGGTAAAAATAATAAATCAGATTTTTAATAATATACAAATACTAATATTTATTCATAAAAGTCTCTTAGAATAGATGGATCCATTGGTAATATTTTTAATTTTAAGAGTCAATCATTTATACCTTTGAACGAAAGATTTTTTAATGGTAAAAACTATGGATTTCCTGGGTTTAAAAAATCAAGTTTAAGCGATAATACTAATGGTGCACCATATCTTGGAAGTACAGCTTATTATACAATTAGAACAACATTATCTAAAAAAATAAACCATTCACTTTGTGGAATATTTTATTTCAATCTAGGTAATTTCAATTTATCAATTAACAATAAAGATTGCAGTAACAGATCTATCATAAGCAATTTAAATAAAAACATTCGTACCTCATTTGGTTTGGGCATTAGTTTCGATATGGGCGACTCGTTAATTTTAGTCAGTATGGTAAAACCAATAAATTACTTTAACAAAGATAAACTAAATACTTTTTCGCTCGAATTACTTTATAAAGCATAAAAATAAAATAAACAAAATAAAATTATACTGTATAATGTATAATGTATAAGTGTATATGACAATATATTTATTTATTTATTTATTTTTTAAAATCTTTTATAAATTCTTTTATATCGTTTGTAGATTGTATACTTTTTGATTTTGCATTTGGGTATATTTGTTTTAATAGTTCTGATAAAACATTATTTGATCCCATTTCAACAAAACAGAAATCTTCATCATTTAAATTTTCTTTTTTCCATTCATTTATACAATATTGAATTGATGGAGACCAATTTACTGTGCTCGATAATTGCTTTGATAATAGAGATTGTATTGATAATTCATTATTTCTATCGATATTACTATACTATAAAGTTATAAAAGAAATAATAGGGTTAGTAACAATTGTAATTGGAATGATGTGTTCATAGTTTGTGAATAAATACAGGTAAACAATTAACATTTGAAATAATTTTAGTCTCTGGTGTATTAAATTGAACTTGATCTACTATTATTTTAAATGAATCGCTGCATGGCTTCATTAATTCGCTATGGAAAGCAGCGCTAACTTCTAATTTTACTGATTTTACAAATAATTTATTCTTTTTACCAATTTCAATTAATTTATTAACACCCTCTTCGCTTCCACTAATAACAATCTAAATAGTAAAAACGAAACTGTTAGCGAATACCTTTTAAATAAAATTGGAAATAGTTTGATATCCATACCTGATTTGGTGAATTTATATTTGAAATATTGCATATTATATTTTCAGATAATAATTGATTCGATATTTTTTTAAGCTCCTCTAATGAACCAGATTCAAACATATTCTTTTTACTTAAAAGTGCTGCCATTATACCAGGCTGTGCTTGTTTCATTAATTGACCTCTTTGTCGAACTAACTGTAATGCATCATAAAATGATAATGAATTTGATGAAGCTAAAGCTGAATACTCGCCTAATGAATGTCCCAACATAAAATCGAATCTATTTATAAATTCTTTTGATACTGTAAAGTCATTGCTCCTTTCGTTAATTTCGCAATATCCCAATTCTTTTTCTATAATCTTTAAAATTGAAAATGAATGTAATAATAGTGCAGGCTGTGTATTATCGGTTTGTTTTAATTCTTCCTAAAATAAATTAATAAAATATTTATTAATACTCCTATTGCCTCCATTAATATAATATTAATTAAAATAAATACAAACGGATGGTCCATTAAACATTAAATTTGTCAAGGGATATTTCAATACTTTATCGGTTTGATTATACAATGGTGCAATATATGGGAAATCTTTAACCAAATCCTTTCCCATACCAACAATCTGGCTGCCCTGTCCTGGAAATAATAATGCAATTCTTTTCATAATTTGTAATTTTATTAATTACCCACCATCCAATATTTTTTTTAAAAAATATCTCTAATGATGTTTAAATTAAAAAAAATAAAAATAAAATAAAAAATAAAAATTTTTACAAAAAAAAATTAATAAAAATAAATAAAAAAAAAAAAAAAAATTAATATATCAATACTAAATATAATGTAAACTTTATATTTATACTATTGAATAAATAATAAATAAATACTATTGCATATATTAAAAAATTAAAAAAAAAAAAAAAAAAATATTAAATTTAATTTAAAAAAAAATAATCGTAAAAACACCTTTTGCACGTTTTTTTTTTTTTTTTGAAAATTTAAAGATACCTTTCTCTCCCACCAATATAGAAAACCTATACCCAAACACATTAATTTGTGTTAATTATTTGTTTGTTGTTTTATTCATTATTATCTATCTATCTATCTATGTGTTTTTAATTGTGTTTATATTTATATAAATAAATATTTATATATTTAGTATATATAATTTTTTTTTTTTTATTTTCATTTAATTAATTAATCACACACAAAACCACATAGTTTTTTTTTTGAATTTTTTTTTTTCTCTCTTTATTATTTATAAATATAAATAACCATATATATAATAATCAAAAATGAAATTTGGAAAATATTTAAGAAATAATATGAATCCAAATTATGAAAATCATTATATAAATTATAAAGATTTAAAGAAACTTTTATTAGATTTAGCATCTGTAGAAGAAGAAAAGAAAAGATTATCCGGTAATAATGGTAGACAACAACAACAAAATAACAAAAACTACATTCTTCAATATCAAGCTTCCCAACAAGCCTCTGATAGAAATTCAAAATTTTTATTAACCGTTTGGAAACAATTTGAAAAGGTTGATATTTTCATAACAACAAACGAAAAGGAATTATCAATGAAATCCAACTATATGGAGAATGTAGGTATATTAAAAAGATTATATGTAATCAATATATATATAAACATTTAATCATTTACTAACCTATATTTTACAGTCTAAAGATGCTAGATTGATCATCTCTTGTATTAAAGAAGTCGAAGAACTACTAAACTTTGTTCATTTAAATTTAGAGGGTTTTAGAAAGATCTTAAAAAAATTTGATAAAAAGTTCACAATTACAATTGGCCATGAATACTTTAAAAACATGATTTATTCACATTTTCAAGCTAAAGTTTCAGTTTTAAATTACTACAACAACAAACTTTCTGTAAGTGTAATAATAAAAAGAAAAAATATAAAAAGAATCCATTCTAATTAAACTTGTTTTTTAGAATATTTATTCACAACAGTTTGGCGATATAGAAGAATTAAAACATTCTGAAAAAACAGAAAGTGTATTTAGCTTTTGTATGGATGAACAAATGGAATAATACAATATCAATCAATATCAATCAATAACAAATGGTAACAAATAATCAAATATCAGCAGGATATACACATTCGATTCAATTATTTATATTTATTTTTTTTTTAATCTTTTTTTAAAACTTTTTTATTATTTTTTCTTTTTTTTTTTTTTTCTTTCTTTTAAATATAACCAACAGTTACATAAAATATATATTCAATAAAATAAACAAAAATAAATTATTTAATTTTTATAAAATCAAATAAAAATTTCACCTTAAATATTTATATTCTAAAAGTAATAAAAAGTTTGAACATATTATTTATTAAATGGATTGGTATTAAATTTCCTATCTAATCTTTTTCTTTTTTCAATCTCTTCTTTTGAATAAAAAATTTCATTTTGTTTTTTTGTTTTTTCGATTTTATCCTTTTCAATGGCATCTGTTATTATATCTGGTGTTTTAAATTCGGTATATTCTTTTTTTTGTTGTGTTTGCTGTTGGTTTTGTTGTGGTGGTGGTTGCTGCTGCTTTTGTTGTAATGGTGGTTGTGGTTGAATAATTTGGTCAATTTTTAATAATAGACAAACTATATCGATTGCAAATCTAAATACTTGAGTTTTACCTCTGTATGTTTCGAAAATTCCAAAGTCAGAGGGATTAATGAAATATTGTTTATTATCCCCATCACTATCACTATCGACTGAAATTAAATTTATACCAACTGCTGCTGCCTCTTGATTGTTATTGTTTAAAGTTTTATAAAATAAATCTAAAATTTTTAAGACTGGTTTATTTTGATTTGATAACAATGTGATCGGTATAGTTTCAATTGATTTTACCAAAGCTTCAAATGTCTGTTGATCCACAAATGATAACTTTTTGCTTTCAATTTGTCTCTTTAATGACCCTATAATAGAAAACTCTGGTGATGAAGCCGATGGTAGAATAAATAGATCCTCTAAACAACATTTACCAATACCCATACCTGTTACAAAACTACCGACCCTTTGACGAAGAATATGATTTGATGGTGCAAAAATTTCAACAGAGATTAACGGTGATACTGGATTGACCAACTTGCTAAATTCAAATTGGTTTGTAAATACCCTATATTGAATCTTGCTACAGCCACCAATAAAATTTCTTTTAATCTTTAATAAATACTCTTTATTTTCCAAACCCTCTTTCGAAAATATTGAATCTACTGAATTTATACAGTTTATACCCAATGATTTGTTTATTATTCTTATATGTTGTTGATTTATATTATCAAAAATTAAAAATTTACTACTATTAGTTGAATTTGTATCGAATAATGATTTTGAGTATTCATCTATTGAATTAAATACTAATACTATCATGGCTGCACTACTATTATCCAACTCTACTATTTTTTCTATATATTTACAAATTTTGAATACCTTATTCTTTAGAATTGTTTTTTCATACTCTAGTAACTCTGTTCTTTCTTGTGCTGAATGAAACACTAATTTTGTTTTTTCTTTTTTATCTTGGCCGCTGCTCTTTGTCAAACCACTTTGAGGAGCATCACTATTGTTTGATTTTAATTTCAAATCTTCATTTATAAATAATATAAAATTGGTGCTACCACTATAATTATTTTTGAAATTATTTAAATTATTATTATTATTACTATTATTATTATCCAATATAAAACCATTTGATAAAAATTTTGAAATTATATTTAAATCGAATAAATCATTATTTTTTAATAATCTTGGATAAATTATAACTTGATCCTGGAATGAAATTCTATGATTCATTATATCCTTAATTGTAAAATCCTTATTATTTATATATAGTGACTTTATAGTTTCCAAGCATAAACCTGCAATATTTGAAACCACTATATTATCATTATTATTATTACTATCATCATTATCATTATTATCACCACTATAATTTAATACTGTTGAGTTATCCAATTTTGTATTTATAATTGAATAAATTGTTTTGTAGAGTAAATCCAGATTTATTTGATTTAATTTTAACTTTAAAATTTCGTCATTATCTATAGTGTCGATATTCTCGAGTGATGGAATGAGAGGAATTCTAAGTGATTTTAATATTGGTTCGATTTGAGTTGTAAAACTGTTTTGAAGCGAATAAACCAATGAAATTGGATGGATTCCTTTTTCCATTATAACAACACATTCCCTAAATAATGAATATATCAACAATACCAATGTATTTGTACAATCATAGCAAATAGTTTCTAACATATGCACTGATTTCTTTACAGTATTTGAAAAAACATGTTCAATTTTCAAACTCTAGATATGTATAATAATTCAATGTTAGTAAGAAAATTTCAAATATATATATATGTAATATTAAGCGATTTATTATTTATACTTTTAAAATTTCTGATGCTTTTTTTGAAAGTATTACATTATTTTTATCTTCTCCATTATCCTCTTCACCAACCAACATTTGGTACTGGCCATTTATTCCATAACAACATTTTACAATATCATATAAACTGCCAATGACATTGAGTATTAAATCTTTTGGCTCCATTAAATAATTGATTTCATATTTAATAATGATAATTTTCAAAAAAAATTAAAAATTTTAAAAAAAAAATTAAAAAAAGAATTAAAAAAAATAAAAAAAGAAATAAAAAATAATTATTTTGCTGTGAATAAAATAAAATAATAATATTTTTGAAGAATATTTTAAATTAATTTTTTTTTTTTTTTTTTTTTATTTATTTATTTTAAAATATACTCTGTTATTAAACCATTTTACTCCAATTAATTGATAGTTCACCAACGAAAATTTAAAAAAAAAAAAATCTGGTTAATATTTTTATATAAAACCATTTTTATGTATGGGGTAAATTCATAATTGAAAGGAAGAAATATTTAACCAAATAAATACTACTAAAAAATAAATGAATAAATAAAAATAAATATTTAATTAAATTTAATACATAGAAAATATCTAATATTCATAAAAAAAAAATAAAAAAAAATAAAAAGTGTCATCATGGATAATGCAATACACACACCAAATTGTGTAAAAAATTTTATGATTTTTTAAACATGTCATTGAGTGTCATGATTTTTTATATTAAAAAAGAGTTCGAAATTGCCATCTCGAGGATGGAAACAGTTTTGAGTATTCTTTCTATAATAAAATAAAAAAAATAATAAAAAAAATATAATTATATAATAAAATAAAATATATAATTTTAAAATATATATAAAAAATAATTCTTTTTATTTTTTTTTTATTTTTTATTTTTTGGATTTGTTATATATATGGGTTGAAGAAATATCATATAAATTTGGAGTTTTGTGTCGAATCCCTAGATGCATGTTGCTAATAAGCATCATGGTTCGCCCATTTCATAATTATTATTTTTATTTATTTTTTTTTTAATTTTTTTTAGATTTTTTTTATTTATTTTTTTTTTGGAAGTGAAAAAAAAACGAAAAACAATTATTTTTTAAAATATGAGCCAAAGTTTTAAAAAAAATAGCCTACTGTCACCAAAAAAAACACTCTAAAAAAAAAACTTTTGTATTTATTTTCAATCATTTTAAAAAATCGTTAGTTAGGTTTTTTCTAAATTTTATTTAAAATTAATTTTTTTTTTTCTTATCAATAATCAATACAAAAATAAAAATAAATAAAAATAATTTTTTTTTTATTATTATTATTAACATACAACCTTATAAATAAAAATTTTTCTTGTGTATTTTAAAAAAAAAAAAAACAAAGCTACACCTTTTTTTTTTTTATTATATCATAAATAATTATTTATAAAAAAAAAATAATAAATTAATTATTTTCACCCCTCCCCACAATTAAAATTTTTATTTATTTCAATAATTAGTTATTTATTCTTTTTTTATTTTTTTTTATTTTGTTTATATTTATTTTACACCTTAGTAGTTGTTGCATTATTGCATTTATTTAATTAGCAACGATAATACATAATATATTTATCATAAATATTTTTTAAAAAAAATTTTAAAAATAAAAAAAAAAAAATAAAAAAAATTTAAAAATAAATTTTTTATTTTTTTCTAAAATATTTTTGTAATAGTAACTAAATAACACTTAATAATAATAATATAAATTATAATCAAAAAAAACACAACAATATATATATAATAAAATCATGGGTATTTCAAATAAGAAAGTTGATGTACAAAATGATGGTGCAAATAAATATCCAAGCAAAAGCGGATTACCACCAACTGTAGGTACCGGCCCAATGGATAAATATGACCCAAAAGACGAATATATTAGAGTAGAAGCCGTCCAACAACATTGGCTTAGAAGAAAATTAATTTCAGATAAATATCCAGAAGTCTTAAATCTTCCAACATATTATTTACCAAGTGCTTTTTGGGTTGTCGCTTTGGTTTCCTCTTTAGTCATCACTGCTAAAATTTTAAATAACTCACCAATCTGGTTAATCTTTGTTGTTGCATATCTTTTTGGTGCTGTTGCATCACATGCTTTATGGGTTTTAATTCACGAACTTACCCACGACTTAGTTTTCCCAGGTTCATTTTTAAATAGTACTTTTCTTTTAATTGCAAATTTACCACACTTAATTCCATCCGGTGTTAGTTTTAGACATTTCCACAGAGTATGTATAATTTTTATAATAAACAACCATACATATATTAAAAATAAATATATTAATTTTTTTTTATTATTTATTTTTCTCCTTATAATAGTTACATCATTCATTTTTAAATGAAACTTATACCGATCCAGATGTACCAGTCCCATTCGAAAATAAATTCTTTGGTCACAGTATTGTTGGTAAAGCAATTTGGTTCTGTTTTTATTCAATTGTAATTTCTTTAAGATCAATCTTCTATCCATTAAAGAACCAATCACCATTCAGCATGTGGTTAGTTGCCAATTACATTTGTAACATTGTTTTCACCTATTATGTTTCACAATATGTTGGTGTCAAGGGTATGACCTTTTTAGTTTTATCATCTTTAATGTCACTCGGTTTCCTCCTTCATCCATTAGGTGCTCGTTGGATCGCTGAACATTTTGCTGTTACCCAATCTGAACAAGAAACTTATTCAACTTATGGTTTCATCAATACAATTGGTTTCAATATTGGTTACCACAACGAACATCACGATTTTACTCGTGTTCCATACATTTATCTCCCAACTTTAACTAAAGTCGCTAACGAATTCTACAAGGGTGGTCTTAAATATCATACTTCCTACTGGAGAGTCTTATACGAATTCTTAAATCAAGACGGTTTCACTTTTAACAGTAGAGTCGTTAGAAATCCAAAACTTAAGAATTAAAAACAAATATAAATAATAATAATAAATATATTACTACTTAATATAACAATAATCTTCTTGGTAGTAAAATAATAATGTTAACATATTAATAATATTAATTAATTTTAAAATAATTAATTATAATACAATCTTTTAAAAAAATTAAATAAAATAATTTATTTATTAAAATAATATAACAAAGTTTTATTTAATTAATACTACAATTTTTTTATTTATTTTATTTAATTTGCATTGTTTTTATTAATTTTTTAATTTAAAAAATTAATCTTTTTTTGAAATAATCATACAACCAGTTTTAATTTCTGGTACAACCTTTTCTAATTTGAAACCTGCAGCATCAAATAATTCGTTCCATTCGTTTAAAGTTCTTTCTTTAGCATTAACCATTTGCATCATTAAAATATCAATGTAAACTGAATATTTGGTGTAAAATGGTGGTTCTGTAAATGTTTTTTAATTAGTATAAAAAAAATAACATTAAATTATGTATAGTTATGGTTAATTAAAAACTTACCAATAATAATTTCAAAAAGATAGATTTTAGCACCTGGTTTCATAGATTTACCAATGGTTTGTAAAATTTTAACACAGTCTTCGGTTGGCCAATCGTGTAAAATGAATTTTAAGATATAACAGTCTGCTTCTGGTACAGATTCAAAGAAATTACCTGGTACATGCTTTAAACGTTCATGTTGGAACTTTTCGGTGGCTGCATTTAAAACAACATCTAAATCAAAATTAATACCATTAACTGTTGGATGGGTTTCTAAAATATTACCGATTAATCTAAATAATAATGAAAAATTAATAAAATTATAGTTTTTAAAAGTAATAATAATATAAAATAAAATACTTACAAACCATGGTTACCACCAACATCAACAATGGTATTGAATGAGCTAAAGTCAATGGCTCCTCTAATATTTGACATGGCTGCTTCGGTGTAAACTTGCATAGTTTGGTTAAATAATTCTTTGTATGCTGGATCTGAATCAAAGATTTCCCAAAAATGATCGAAACCTACATTCTTTGGGCCTAAACCTTTATTTTGTTCGAATGATTGTGGAAGAGTTTCAAACATTTTATAGTGGAGATCATGTGTATAACGTTGACCCATTGATTTTAATTTACCATTCTTTGAAAACATTGAGCTAACTGGTGTTTTCATAAAGGTGCCAAGATTATCTTTATCTTCTGCAAATAAATCATTGGCGGTAAAATAACGGAGTAATCTATAAACCATGTTTTCATTGATGTTAATTGCTTCTGCGATTTCTTTGTAATGCTTTGGGCCATCTTCTAGGTAATCACAAACACTATGTTTCATAACAACGTTGAACATTCTGCTGTGTAAGTGACCAGAAACATAGGTCATAACTAAGTTCATAGCTTTGTCCCAATTCCAACTATCGATGGTTTGTTGACTATCCATTTCTTTTCTTTTCTATATGTAGTTTAATTTTAAAAAATTTTATTAATAATTATATAATGATTATCAATAATATGCATTAAAATGATTAAATACCAAGCTTGTTTTTTTTATAATTATTAATAAAGTTAATAAAAAAATTATTGTTTTTAAAATAAAATGTTAAAAAAAAATAAAAAAATAAAAAAAATAAAAAAAATGGAAAATTAGATATTTATTTTTGCTATGGTTTCATAAATACTTTTTTATAACCCAACACAACACAATCTTTAATAATCTAAAACTATAATGATTCCAGAACCCAGTAAAAAAATATTTACACACTCTGAATTTTCAATTTTAAATTTTGTTTTTAAAAATCTAACGTTAAACATAGATTTTTTTTATTTTTTTATTTTTTATTTTTTTTTATTTTTTTTTATTTTTTTTTGCTTTGAAAACTAAAAAATGAAAACTGAAAACTAAAAAATAAAAAAATTTTTTTTATTGTATTTTGGTTTTTTTTTTAATATTTAATGTTTAAAAAAAAAAAATTATAATTATTATTTTGGAAATTTAGAATCAAATTTTTCTTTGAAGGTTGTTAAGTTTGAATTTGTAACATTTTGTTTTTCTTCTAACATACTTAATTTTTCTAAAATAAATGAGAGTGCATTTTCCAATCCAAAGTAAATACATTTCTTTTCATGCTCTTCCAAGTCTTCTCTAATTCCGGTCCATTTACACATGAGTTTTTTAGCGGAACACTCTACAGGGAATTTTTTACAAATTTGATTATGTGACTGTACTTGTGGTTTAGTTAGACATTCCCCACATCCCAATTTACACTGAGTTTTGCAAAAGTTCTCTGCATGATTAGTAAAGTCAGCTCTTCTGATCTCTTGTTCGGAATTGCATACTTTACATTTAACTCTTAAGTTATCTAATAGCTTTGTAATGAAAATAGGGATTGTTGTTTGATCAATAGTTTCACATTTTTTAGAACAAATAGGGCAAACACTATTTTTGATGAATTCAGGAGATGTTTCAAAACAGCTTCTACATACCATATTTCTGCAACTTGGTTCAACAATTGGATCTTCCAATGGATCTTTACACAAAGGACATTCTAAATGTTTAAAATCTTCATTTAGAGGGTCGACATATCTAAATTGTCTTTTATCTTCACTAAATGTCATTATTTAAAGTTTTGTATATGTTATTAATTATTAAAAAGTTTTATTATTGTTGTTAAACTATTATTATTATTTAAAAAGAAAAAAAAAGAAGTATAAATTTCAAAGATTTTTTTATTATTTTTTATATAATTTAAAATTAATCATTGTTTTAATTTTATTAATAATAATATAATAAAATAATATAAAATAAAATTTTTATTTTTACTAATTGAATTAATGTTATTTTATTATATTTAAAATAAAACAATGATTTATAATTTAAAAAATAAAAAAAAAAAAAAAAATTATAAAAAAATTTTTTTCTGAAAAAATAAAATTAAATAACTAAAATAATAATTTAAACTTTATTTATTAAAAACTTTAAGGAATGGAAACCTTTAGTTACATTGAACCTCTTAATATTAATACAAATTTAGTTTGTAAATTTTGCAAAAAACCATTAAGCGATCCCATTATTTTAGTATGTGGTCATTTGATTTGTTGCACCTGCATTCCAAATGAATTATGGATCGAATCCGGTTACACAGCAACATGTCCAGAGTGTGGCAAAGATTATAAAAAAGAAGATACTACAATAAATATTCCAATTTGTATAACCGAGGATTTAAACGGTTTAAAAGTTAAATGTAATAGATGTTTAGAAGGAGTTGTAATTAATCGAGTAGATTTTTATGAACATATAGAGCTTTATTGTAAAACTCCATGTGAACTTGGATGTGGGGCGATTTTAACTAAAAATGAAATTAAATCCCATCTTGATGTATGCAGTAATTTCATTGTTGAATGTCCTGCTTTGGATATTTATTGCAAATGGAAAGGCCCAAGAAAAGATCTAGAAGAACATATACAAAAATGCAATACAGAAGGTGTAAGACCTGCCATTGAAGCTTTGCGTGAAAGCGTTCAAAATTTAAAAGAGGAAAATCAATTGTTAGTTAAGAATTTAGAAAAATCAAATGATATCTTGTTATGTATGGTAAAGTTTTTTTTTAATCCAAACGATTTTAACCCCTTAGAAGGAAAAGATTACAATTTAATTGAAAATATAAATGTTAAAGAAAATGAAACTGAAAAAATATTAGAGCTATAGATATTACAAAAATAAAAGATGGAAAAAAAAGTTTTAATAAAAAAAAATTAGTTGTTTTATTTAGGGTCAAACTTTGCTTTTAGAACTTCAAATGATTCGCTGGGTTTAATTTTAGCTGGATTCGAATTCGAATCCTTTTTGTTACTATTATTAATGTTATTAATGTTATTATTATTGCTATTTATCTTTATTTTTTCTGAAACTGGTATTGGTTTATTATCCAATGTATTTCTTTTAATACTTGAATCTGGTGAAATTTTATCGTTTATCATCGATGCATAAAATGAGGGGTGAAGAGGTGGTGGAGGTAAACTAAAACCACCTGTATTTAAACTTTTTGGTTCCAAAATTGTTGAATTATCAGATTCTGATAAAAATGAATCTTGATTACCACAACTACTCTCTATACCACTTGATGAAGCTGTAGAAGATAAAAGTACTGATGAGCTAAAAGTAATTGAATTTTTTGAATTTTGTGGCGATAAAGAGTCACTGACATTGTTGTGATTGCCACCTTTAATTGATATTGGATTTGACTCATTTTCACCAACAGTTCTTGGGTTGGATCTAAATGCTGATAATCTTTTTTGACCCAAATTTTTATCTGGTACAAATCTCTCCCATTTATGTTCTTTAGAATCACTACCTTTACCATTAATACCACTTGATAATACAGGACTGGTTGAAGTCGAGCCGATTGGACTCAAAGAGTTTGGACTTTGAGCTGCAGAAATATTTGAAATTGGAGATGATGATGTCGAACTTGATCTAACATCAAAATCTGATAAAGTTGGTGAGTTTTGATTTGAAATTGAACTTTGTTGCTGTTGCTGTTGCTGTTGCTGTGGTTGCTGGTGTGGTTGCTGTTGTTGTTGTTGTTGCTGTTGTTGTGGTAATGGTCTTGTAACTTCAACTAAATTCTTTAGTTCTTCAGTTGGATGCATAGACATATCGCTATTGATTATATTTTCATTTAGCGTATTCTCTGATATGGAGGATCTATATGTATCATTTCTAAATCCTTCATATAAACCTTGTTCTTGCATTTTATTTCTAAGATCTTCTAAATATACAACAATCTCGTCAAAGTTTGGACGTGATTGTGGATCAGTTTCCCAACATCTAACGATTAACTCTTTGATTTCTGGTATGCAAGTTTCAGGTATAGGTGGACGATAGGATAAATCTAATACAGATCTAACCCAATCGATATGCTCCAAGTCGTGATAAGGAATTTGACGAGATATACACTCCCAGAGTACAAAAGCAAAACTATAAACATCAGCCATTTGAGTATATTCGGTACCTTGTAAAACTTCAACAGCCATATAGCATGCAGTACCAACAGCCTTAGTCATACGACGGTTATCGACAACTCTACTAACACCAAAATCTGAAATACGCACATTCCAATCTTGATCGATTAAAAGATTACCACTCTTTAAATCTCTATGAATGATACCTAATGAGTGTAGATAACTCATACCTTTTGCGGCCTGAAGAGCAATATGAACAATACGAGCATTGGACAATGGACACACATTGGCATGAATCACTTTATAAAGACTTCCTCTAGAGTAATAGTCGCAAACCAAAAACATTTTGCCTGGAGTTCTTGATCCACCAATACAATGTACAATATTATCGTGACGTAAAACCGACATGATAGTAGTTTCACTATGAAATTCTCTTTCGTTGAAACTTAAATTCTCTTCATTAAAAGATTTGATAGCAACTTCATAACCATTCCAAGTTCCTTTCCATACAGTACCACTTACACCATGTCCTATCTCTTTTGTAATTTCAAAGTCTTGTTGATAAATTGGCTTTAATATAGTTATATCACCTTGACGCACAAATTCGATTAAATGATGTAGGAATCGCTTGCCACCACCTCTTACTATTTTAGTCTTGTACTTTTCTTGTTTGATTAAATGTGATAATATATAACAAATTGGGATAGCTATTGATTCTTGTGAATGTAATAATTCTATAAACTTGTCAATATCATCCATACCCATATTTTCTACACAACATGGATCATATCTGCATAAATTGGCTAATGTATTTACAATAAATGGTGTTTCGACTTTTAAACTGTCAAATAGTGAAGAAACTAAATATGGTATAATTCCACTTTGAATTAAATGTTTTTTACATTGATCTAAAAAAAAATCATATTAATAATTTATAAATAATTATTTTCTACAATATTAATAATTTTAAATATTTACCATTGGGTGAATTTGAAATTATCATAAATGATCTAAAGGCTTCGGATCTAGCAGAGCATTCATGACATAGAATAAATTGTTTTAACAAATTTAAACCATTTCCTTTTGAAAAATGGTCATGAATTTTTAATGAAGTAGTTGAAACCAACATATTTGAAATTGTTAAAGATAAAAAGAAAATATAATCTGTTTCTTCTTTGAAAATTTGTGAAAAACTTTGATTATAGCTATATAAATTTGATTCGGTATTTGACGTTATTAAATGATTGAAACTATTTGATTCCCATTGACAAAACATGGGTATACCAAAATAACCAGATTTATCGTGAGTTGGTGTAATTAAATCTAAAATTCCATTTGATATTAAAAAGGTGCATAATGATTCACTAACACAGAAATTTGAAAATGATTTGAAAATTAAAACTTTTTTTGAAATGTCTTTAAAATCTTTGCAACAATCTAATAAGCATGATAGTAATTTAATATTTGATTCTTTCTTTAAGTCAACTATATTATTTTAATGAAAAATTAAATAAAAAAATAAGGGAGTTAGTGATTTGGTGGCGTAAAATTAATTGATAAATAAATAAACTTACAGCTTGAAGAAAGATTTGAAATTGTTTTTAATGTACAATTAATTGTTATATTATCTTGTAAATGTAACATATAAATTAAAGTTTCTTTGATTTCTTCATTTGCTAAATAATCTGAAATTTCATAGATTTCTGAGACTCTTGATAAAAAGATAGCACATGATCTAGGGCAATCAATATGCTCTGATCTTGCAACCAAAGATATTATTTCCATACCAACTTCTTTTAAAAACCTATCTATAAATGGTTTATATGATGATAATATACATAGACTACTAGCTAAAAGTCTTCTTAATTCCATAAAATTACTCCAATTATCCAAAGATACCAATTTAAATATAAATTCCATACCATATTCCCTTAAAACCCTTTCTTTATTTTTATCTAAACAATAATAATAAAAAAATATTAATATATATTATACAAATGAAAAATTATTTTGTTCAATTTAATAATTACCTTTTTCCATTAATTTTGCAAATATACCAGTAATATGAATTTGGACAGTTGGATCAGGATAAAACATTAGATTTACTAAACCCTCTATACCAAATGAAAATAGATTATCGATTGTACTTGGTTTATTTGAAATTAATGTTATCAATTCAACAATTTCTTCATTCCATTCATTTGAAAAAGCCAATTCTTTTAAACGTGGATTTAACTCGTCAATAATGGTGCATTGGAATGGACTACCACAAATTGGAGTATTATCTATTTTGATGCTAATAGAGTAATCGCCATAGGTTGTTGGTTGAAGAGTGAGTAATGAATAGTCGTGTTTACGTTGATCATAAGTGAATGCCATAGTACGATCATCGACTGATGTAGAATTCTTTTTTACAATATCAATTTGAAAATTGCATGATGTGGAATTTATTAAAACACCCTTTGAATCTACTCTGTACAATTTTATTTCATATTTTACACCCGATATACCTCTATATAAACCTTTACCAATTGCAAAACACAATGCTGGGCACTCTTCGCCTTTTTTACTTGATAAAACATGTATACGTTGACTAATTGTATTACTATTTAAATCATCCGAACTTTGACTACCATAATATCCTGAACCAACCAATGACAATTTATCAGCAGCTGTTATAGTTCTCTTTGGTGGAACTAAAAATTCCGATGGGATTTCTTTCTCTAATTTTACCATTTGTAATTCCGATCCATCATACATTTTATAATCTTTTACTAATCTATAACTATGCAATAATTTCGAATATGACTATATGAAAAAAAAAAACAAAATAACAAATTAATATATAAAATTTTTAACGGAATCTGTATAAAATATTATAATCTATATTTACTCTTGAAGTTTCTCTTGGTTTTTCTTCATCTATAACTTTTAAATATAACTGTTGTCTAGCTGGTGGTATTTTAAATAAATTAAACAATTGGGTTTTAATCATCCAAATTAATTGATTTGGATGAATTTCAATAAATACTTTATTACTATTATTATTATTACTACTACTACTATTTATTATATTATTGCTTTCTTCATTTTTACTATTTAACGAGGATGTTACACTTACTAACACTCTCATTTTTTTAAAATTTTATTATTATTATTATTATTATTATTACTATTAATTTAATAACTATATAACTTAATATATATTTATTTCTATTCTTAAACTTTTACTTTTATTGACTATGTATATATAACTTAAAAAAAACACACAATATTCCACTATTTTTTTTTTTAATTTAAAAAAAAAAAATTTAACACAAAATTAATTTATAAATAATATAAATTAATTTTTTTTATCTATCTATTATTATTGCTATTACTACTACTATTGTTATTACTACTACTGTGTTTCTTCATACCGAATATTATATATAATATAATATTAAAATTTTATATTTTGATTATATTTATGTGGGTTGTTAAAAAAAAAAGTTGGAAAAAATTTTAAAATTTTTAAAAAAATTATAATAAAAAAAATTTTAAAAGATTTGATTGCAAATAGTGTGATAATATCTTGTTTTTTTTTTATTATTATAATGTGTGTAAAAAATTTTTTAAAAGGATTCTATATAAATTTTAAATATTTTATTTTTTTATTTTATTTTATATAATGAGATAAAATATATAGAAAATAAATAGAAAATATAGTTTTTAGGTCAATAAAATTAAATAAAATAAAAAAATTAAGAAAAAAAAAATTAAATATTTATAAAAAAAAAAAACCGAAAAATTACATATGATAATTTTCTTTTTTTATTAACAATTTATGATCAAACTTGAAAAAATAAAAAAATAAACAAGCTCCTTAAAATTAAAATTGGAAAAAAATAATAATTTAAAATTTTCCGTCTATATTTCCACTTACTTTTTTATTATTATAATTAAATTAAATAAAATTAAATAAAATTAATGAAAAATTAATTATTTCAAGAAATAAAATATAAAACTAAATATAAAATTAAATAAAAATATTATTATGTGTATCAATAAAAAAAAAAAAAAAAAAAAAAAAAAATATTTATTTATTTATTTATTTATTTATTTATTTATTTATTTATTTATTTTTTCAATTATTTATTTATAAAAATAATGAAATTACCATTGAAATGGAGAATAATAATAAAGTTGATAAAGATGATAAGGTAGTTGATGAAGATTCGTATGGATCATTTTTAGTGAGAGTCCATGCACCACATGATGAGTTATCATTAGAGACAGTAAGATAACCAGTGTCTGGGTAATTATGGGTTGATCCATTGTAGGTACTAACTGAAAATGAATAGGTTAAACATTCAACATCTGAAAAAGTATTATTAAGATACATTACATATTTATAGGTACTGTAAGGTTGGTTTTTATAGACTGTTGAGGAAGAGGGTGTGAGGTATTGATCCATTGATCTATCATTACCTTGGAAAATTAAAGAAACTCTGGTTGGGTAGTTATATGGTTGGTAGAATGTTAAATAGAAATGTAAATCTCCATTGATCCAAATATGGGATGCTGATGGGATTGGTTTAATTGTTTTATAAATTGATGGGGCAGCCCAATATAAAATGTATGTCAAAGATCCTACAGCTCTTGAAGATACACCAAACTCATTGATGTATTCCGAATTTAAACCAAATCTTGGATCCAAAGTAGTCGAATCTGAATCGGTTTTACAATAAGTATTATTTCCCTTTTGACATATTGCGTTCATTATAGCCCCATATCCTGGTTCTACATAGATGGATCTTTGATAACGACCAATAACTTGGTCAATAAATGAAGTACTATATTGTGAATAATAGGCTTCAAGGTATTCTGGATAATAAGTACCATTGCACAATTTTAAACCAGTGTTGTCACATTCATTATTTATAAATTGATCCATTAATACGTCTGCATAAGCACTAAGTTGACTATTATAATTAAGTGGTTTTTGGGGTTTAGCAATAGAGTTGTATGCATAAATATAATAGTAGTCTGAATATGTGTAAATTGGGAACAATGGCATAAAAACATGTGCAAAATTATATGGATTATTACGTGCCATATTTACTGCCATTAAAGCAGTACGTTCTGAATAAGTTGGATGTCCATTTTCATCACCTAATTAAAAAATAATAAATAATAATAAATAATTAATAATGAATAATAAAAAATAATAAAAACAATAAACAATAACAATAACAATCAAAATTTTTTTTTTTTTATTTTATTTATTTTTTCATTTTTTTAATATTTACCTTCACCATAACTATTTACACCACTACACACTAAAATTACAAAAAAGATTGATAGTAATAAACAATTTAAAATTTTCATTTTATTATATTATTGTTATTTTATATGTATAAAATATTTGTTTTGAACCAAAAAAAAAAATTAAGTTTTTAAGAAAAAAAAAAATAAAAATAAATAAAAAAATTTATTTTTAAAATTGATTTTTGTATAATTCAAAGAAGCTAGATATTTTTTTGGTTTTTTTTTTAGGTTTTTTTTCTTTTTTTTTTGGTTTTTTTTTATTGGCCAATAAAAAAATATTTATTTTTAAAAAAAAAATTTTTTTTTAAATCTAAAAAAAAAAAAATTTATTATTAATTGTAGTTAGAGAAAAAATAACAAATTTTTTTTTTCAGTTTAATAAAAAAAAAATATATAAAAAAAAAATAAAATGTAGTTGACAACTAGTTAGAGTAATAAAGATTATTGCAACACTCCTTGACTAATTCTCAATTTCATCAACTGAATTAATCACAACTTATTTGATCAATAGAAAACCAAATTAAACCTTTAGATAAAAAGTCTAATTACATATTTGTATACTGTCCATAAAATTATCACAATTTCTATTTCATTTATTCAGTATATATAATTTTAATAAAAATTTTAAAATCCAATAACAAAATTTTTTCAATATATTAATAATAGTTCAATAACTTTATTATTTAATATTGTTATCAAATATCACAAAGAATATAAAGATTTATTATTGTTGTTAAGTTCCATACATTATATGACCATAAATAATCAAATATACTGTTTTTTTTTTTAATTATTAAATTTTTTAATAAAATGAAAAAGTTTGTTTTATATCATTTGGAATTTAATGAAATTTTCAAACCAAATGTAGTTTTAATTTAAAATGTTCAATTTAGAATAAAAACTTATTTCAATTATAAATCCAATAAAAAAAAATAAAAAAAAATAGTTTATTTTTATTTTCTATTTAATATGGCTTCAAATAAAACAGATACGGATAATAGGGTACTTGTAAGGGCATATGTACTACATGGCGAGATATCGTTGGATAAAGTTAGATAACCAGCTCTTGGTTATTTATGGGTCTCCATTGTGGTAACTAAAAATTAACCAGTTAAAAATTCGAGTTTTGAAATAAAATTAGAATATGTTGCATATTCTACGGTGGTATTAGGTTTCGAATTGGTGAATGGTTCCATTTGTTACCCCTGAAAGGTGGGATACTGATGGAATGAAATAATATGGTTTATAGCTCAAGTTGAATTGCAAAATATAAAAAGTATGTTTTCTCCCAAATAGCTCTTAAGGTCGAACCAAATATTTTTCCTTTGGCAAATTACACTGAATAAATCTTTATATATATCTATATCAAAATTAATAACATGTTGTTCAAAATCAAAATTTTTATTAAAATCTAAATTTTCATTACATTGCTTTATTTTTTATTGATCAGATAATTTTTTATTAATTAAAAATTATTGAAACTACAATTGAAATGAATAGTAATAATAAAACTGACAAAGATGATAAAATTGAAGACGATGATATCTCGGTTGAGGATGATGATATCTCGGTTGAGGATGATGATTCGAATGGATCATTTTCAGTGAGAGTCCATGCACCACATGATGAGTTATCATTAGATACAGTTAGATAACCAGTGTCTGGGTATTTATAGGTATAGTCATATCTAACACCGTTTGATATATTGAAAGCATTAACTAAAAATGTATAGGTTAAGCATTCATCATCTGAAAAATTAGAATCTATTACATATTTAAAGGTACTATATGGCTGGTTTTTATAGACTGGTGAGGAAGAGGGTGTGATATATTGTTCCATTTCTCTTTTTTTTCCTTTGAAAAGTACTAAAACACTGGATGGGATGACTGGTGGTTGGCGGTATGTTAAATAGAAATGTAATTCTCCATTCAACCAAAAGTGGGATGCTGATGGGATTGGGTTTTCTAATGAATACCTTGACTCGGCTGAAAAACATAAAAAGTATGTTATACCATTAACAACTCTTGAGGCGGAACCAAAATTATTGTGGTATCGATTTAACATAAGTCTGGGTTGGTTTTCTCTACCTGTATCATAATTGCAATTGGGACTTTCTCCTTCGCATATAAGATTCATTAAGGCTCCATATCCTCGCTCTGTATTCTTGAATGAATCTAAAAGACCAATAGAGTCGAGATTGGGAAAATTTTCTCCAAACCAGACTGGGAAGTATTGAGAAAACTTGGTACCATTACAAAATTGTAAACCAGTATAGTTACAATTTGCTGTAAACACGATATCATCAATCAATTTATTTGATAAAGCATTGAGACCACTGTGGTAATATACTGGTTTTTTGGGTGCAGCAGTAGAGTTGTATAAATAAATCTGTGGAACTTTATTATTTATAGTAAATAAAGGCATAAAACTATGGGAAAATGCATATGGATTATTACGAGCAATATTTATTGTCACTAAACTTGAACGTTCTGAATAAGTTGGATGTCCATCTGCATCACCTAAATTAAATAAAAGATAATTATAAAAAAATTTAATATTTTCATTTTTATATTTTAAATTATTTTTTTCATTTTTTTATTTACCCTCACCATAACTATTTACACCACTGCACAGTAAAATTACAAAAAAAATTGAAACTATTAAATAATTTAAAATATTCATTTTATTATATAAAGTTATATTACAGTTATTTTTATATATTTTTTTTATAATTTAAAAATAAAAAAAAAAAATTAAATGAAAAAAAAAAATTTGGTGGCTTTTTTTGAGGGAAAGCCCATTTTAAAAACTTGAAAAAAAATATCATATTTTAAGTTGTTTTTCCCAAAAATTAAAAAAAAATATTATTATTTTTTTTTTAAAAAAAAAACTTATATATTTTGTGAATATATTTATAGTTAATAAAGAAATGAAGTTCTGTGCAAAACTATTTTGATTATTACATGCAATACTTAATGCCATTAAAGTTGAGAGATCCTGTAAGTTGGATATCCATCATTTAGACTTAATATAAATAAAAAATTTTAATATTTCCATTTTTATACACATTATAATTTTTTTATTTATTTTCTCTCACCAAAACTATTTAAAAAAGATTGAAAAATTTTCATTATATAATATTATATTACAGTTTTTTTTTAGTTGCTTTATTTAAAAGACAAAAACTTAAAAAATTATATTTTTTTCATTTGGTCAGTTTCCCAAAAATCAAAAAAAATTTCCAATTTTTTAAAAATTATAACTATTTATTTTTTTATATAAAACTTTTTTAGTGTAAGTTTGTAATTATATCCAAAATAAATTTAATTAATAATTATTCATATAATGGCCAAAAATAAAAAAAAAAAAAAGAAATATTTATATAAAATAAAAAAAATGAAAAAAAAAACAATTACGTAATTAAACAGTATTTTCCGAATTATTTATAATGAAAAATTTTATTTTTTTTATTTTTTTTTTTTTAAAATTTTATTTTTTTTTTCCAAAGTGAATCGGGAAATGTTGGAATACCATAGATTAAGATGGGATATTTTAATGTACTGCATTTAAATTAAAGTAGTTTTTTTCATTTTTGTATATGTTTGACGCCATTTACCGAGTGGGAACTCTATGCATACTACCTGGTTATGTTAAGATGACCATCTTAATTTTTGTTTTTTTTATTTTTTATTTTTTATTATTTTTATTATTTTCTATAAAAAAAAAAAAAATAGTATAAAAAAGATAACAAAAAAAAAAAAAATTAAATCAGTTTGTACAAATCAAAAACACTATTATTTATATAAATCTATTACACAAAAAAAAAAAACCGAAATTATATTATTAAAAAAAAAAAAAATGAAATTCTCACTTTTTATTACAATCGTTTTATTATTTACTTTATATATATCAAATACAAGGTAAGGATTAAATATTTAAAATAAAAAATAAAATTATAAAATATTAATTTAAAATTTCTTTTTTTTTTTTTTGATTTCCTTATTCAGTGCACAATCGCCATCCATTTCATCAATTACCAGCGTATATAGAAATGAATCACAATTAGTTACAGTAACAGGTACCGGTTTTACCGTTGGAACCAATTTAACATTGAAAAATACATTTACAATGTATGGTGTTTCACTCCTTTGTCCACAAACTGTCTATGTAAACTCTACTAAAATGACCTGCGTAGTTCCACAAATTTGGGCCAGTGACTATACCTCCATCTATTTAAATAATAGCTATACCTCCAGATACCTTACTGTTATTTCTGCTAAAATTGCTTATATGAATATTACCTCAACCGATTCAATCTATGTAAATGGTGATGGCTTCTTAACCAACTCTACTTTTGATTTACAACTTTACAATAACACCAAAGTCCGTTTAACCTGCTATAGTGACGTCGATTACAAGAGTGTCAATTGCGAAGTTCCATTCGATGGTCTTTTAACCGATTGCTTCAAAGTTAACTATGCCGATTCTTTCTATAGCGCCTCAGTAAACTTTTATTTACCACCAACCTTCAGATCAGTAGAGTTATTAGGTAATGCTTTAAAAATGGAAGTCGACTCACACTGTCCATCTAACACTCCATCCTACTCATTCAACATCAACTCTATTCCATTCAGCAGTGTTGTCAAAGCCGAGCCATATTTATTCTTTGAACCATCATTCACTCTCTGCACCGATTTCAGCAAAAAGTTTAACATGAGTTTAACCTCATCATTCTATACCTTTGGCTCCACCAAACTCGAATCCAACGTCATCTTTTTCGACTGTGAAAAAGGTAAAGCTTTCATGGACAATAGTGAAGTCGATCCATTACCAACCGACTCTTCAGATCACTCATCATCATCATCATCCTCATCTTTATTTAACACCATTAACTTTACAATTATTTTAATCTTATCTATAATTTATTTATTCTAAATACCCTATAATATATATATATAAAAAATTAACATATGTTGTTTTTTCACAATAACATATAATAATAATGTTCAAAAAAAAGTTTAATAATACTTTTTCTCTAAATAAAAAAAATTAAAACTATAAAATTTATAAAACTATTAAAAATCTAAAATATAAAATTTATACAAATGATCTTTTTTTTTTTTTTTTTTTTTTATTATTACTAATCAAAGTTTATTTAATAATAAATTAATAGTTTATTTTTTTGGGGCATTTTTAAATTTAACAGCGCCATTTTCAACGCCTACTTCAATTCCTAGATCATTAAGTTCCTTTTGATTTGCAATACCTTCCATCTTTAGATTATTAATAACATTTTGATTTTCTTGATTTTCTTCGCATAAATTTCTAATTGCAAATACAGACCACTCTTTGATGTCTTTATTAAAAAAAAAAAAGGGTAAAAATTAATAATTAATGAATTTTTATAAAAAATTATATTATATACTTACATGGATTTTTAATATCAAAACGACAATGATTTAAAATTAATTCTATTCCACCCAATTCACGAATTTCATTTTGGTTATTAAAATTCTTGTGAGCTAAATTACCTAAAATACGAATAATTTCTTTTTTAAAACCTTTATCTTCAGATTCACAGGATTGATTAAAACCTTTAGTTTTAATATTGGTGTTGTCTTGGTCTGTTTCGCTTGGTGGTGCAGTGTTACTTCCGTCATAATTGCCGTGTAATGAACCTATACAAATACCAACTAAACCTTTTTTTCTTAAAAGTGTATTTAAATCATATTTATCTGTAGAGCTTGGGTCGATTGCATTGTCATGTTGATTGGTTTCGCTTAGTACTCTTGACATTGAATCTACCTCTTGGGTGGCAGAGTTTTTATCGTTGGTTTTGTATTTGGTTAGTTGTAAATGTACCATTTCATCAGAGTAGGTTGTAATGTTTGCAAATATTTTAATAAAGAAAAAAACTGCATCGAAATCGAATTGGTTAAGTGCAGTGGTTGTCTTTTGGGTTTCGCCTGATAGGTCTTTACGGCTAAAGTCCATATTGTAAAGTATTGATAATTCATCCAACATGTAAAAGCAGGTTTTGATATCGATGATTGAGTTGTTTTCAATATACTCTTTGACATTCTTTTGTTCGTTATCATTAATGGTTGAGTCTAATAGATTTAATAGTTTAATTTGATATCTATTAGTTTTGCCATCTTTATAGTATTTCTTTGTTTTGGTTTTAGGTATCGATTCATCAATGTCGTTAATTGATGCAGTTGATGTTGTTTTACCACTTGTTGGAAGATTATCATAATCTGTGTTTGGAACAACTTCTATTATTTCCTCGGCAGTTGATAATAGTTTATATATTTCTATAAATTGCTGATTTTTAAATAATAATTTAAATATTAAATGAATCCAATGGAATAAAGTATCCTCATATTCTTCATCATTACTATTATCTTCATCTTTAATTAAATCTAAAATGCTTTTTATAAATTCGATATTATTATTATTATTATTATTATTTTCTGATTCACTTCTTGATATTTCTTTCATTCTTTCTTTGCTATTTAATATTAAATTATATATTAACATTAAATTGGTTGGTAAAATTTTAAAGCAGTCATTTCTATTATTATTAATTAATAAGCTGTGAATAGTATGTCAGTATGGTATGGTATGAGCATAAAAGTATTATCGATTAATACATACAATAATTTATTTGGAAATAATTTATAATGGTCCCATAATAAAGTTTGAGTGTTTTCATTTTGCACAATACTATTGATTAATAACTGTTGTAATGCTACCAATATATTCTTCTTTCTATTGTTTTCAATTTCATTATCTAATGTTGTGTTGGAATTTTCAATTAGTTCTTGAAGTAAATAGTTTATAAATAAATCATTCGATACAATTATATCTTGATTTTCATTAACATTTGCACATAAATTTCTTAAGAAACGAATTGATAATAGATTAAATTTATATAGTTTTTCATTTTTAATATTATTATTGGTTATTATAAAGCCCATGAGTTGATTTAAAAATTCTTTAAACTTTGAAACATCTTTTCTTATTTGAAAATCTTTTGAAAGATTTAATAATTCTGTAATTTGATTTATCATATCATCATAGTTGTTGTATGATTCATTATTACTATTATTATTATTAATATTTAAATTATTTACTATGGTTTTTATAATGTCGTCCAATGATTTCATCTTATAATTAATTAATTAAATTTACAAAAAACGAAAAAAAATGAAAAATAAAAAAAAATAAAAAAAAAATTAAAAAATTTAAAATTTTAAAAAAATAAAAAAATAAAAAAAAATATTTTAATTTAATTAAAATAAAGTTTTAAAGATTTAATTTTTTTTTTAATTAATCAAAAATTTTTTTTATAATTTTTATAATTTTGATTGAAAAATGATTGTTATTTTTTTTTGGCAGGTCCAATATTATTTTACATTCAAAAAAATTTAAATATTTCATTATAATTCCAAAAAATTTCTTTGCTATATCTCATTAAAATTATTTTTGATTATAATTTTTCATTTATCAAATGTTAAAAAAAAGTGGGAGTTATTTATAGTTTAAAAATAATTTTTCTTTTATGAGAGGTTTTTTTTTAACTTTAAAATTGTTTTTTTATATAAATTATTTATTATTTTATAAATTTAATAACTAAAAAAAATAAAGTTAAAAATATTTTCTAAATAATAATTAAATAAAAAAACAATGTTTAATTTATATAGAAATAATAGGAATATAATTTATAAATAAAAAAACAAATTAAAGGTTTATTATAAACTGTAATGTTGTAGTGTTGGTTTTAATTATTTGTTTTTTTAAATTTTTCTTTATTATTTTTTTTTAATAATTGTTTTTAGATTGTGTCAATAGTATAAATTCCCTTTTTAATGGTTCGATATCAAACACTTTATAGTTTTTATTATGGCCGCAGTAATAGTTAAAAAGAAAGTCAATGATCGAAATCATCTTGGTTTGTAATTGATCATTTTTGTAATTACTCTTGAGCAACTCTTTAGTGGCATCGACTATCCATTGATCATTTGGGAGCAACCAGGCTTTATTTAATTCTTCTATTTTTTCCATGATTGATTAATATTTAAAAAAGAAAAAAAAAGAAAAATAAAAGAAAAAAATTATTGTTTGGGTGTTTTTTTTTTTATTTAATTTGACTTTTTTAAAGGGTTGTAAAAAAAAAAAAAAAACAAAAAAAAAAAAAAAAAAAAAATGTGGTAAACAACACAAATAAAAAAAAATAAAAAAAAATAAAAAAATTAAAACTATGGATTTAAAATTTAAACATTAATCTAATTTTATTTTTGTATAATTTATTATTATTTTTTTAATTTTTTTAAAAAAAAAGATAATTTTGTGATAAATTCACTTTTTTTTTTAATTTTTTTTTATAAAATTAAAAGAAAAGATTTTTTTTTTTGGTTAATAAATTTATAATTATTGTTGTTTTATCTTTTATGAAGGCACAGGATATGTTTCTACATCGATATTTTCAATTATTGGCCATAGGTTCGAATCCTTTCTATACTCTCTCGAGTAAAGTAGCTCAGTGGTAGAGCGATAATATTTTAAACAAAAACATCCCGAGACATTCGCTATCCTTCTTTTTGTTTTTTTTTTTTTTTTTTCTTTATTATAAAATTATTTTTTTATTTATATCTTCATTTTTTTTAAAAAAAAAAAAAAAAATTTATTTATAATTTTATTATTACATTTATTTTTAATTATTTATATTTTATATTTAATTAGTTTCCTTTTAAAAAATTTAATAAAAAATAAACAAAAGGTTTGATTATAACATTATATATATTAATTAATAATAAAATAAATATTTATTTTAATTGAAACCTATTTATTTGAATTATTTTAAAATCACTTTAGTATATTTATAAAAGGATTATAAAAATAAAATTTCAAAAAAAAATATAAAAAGAAACTATTTTAAATGATAATTTTGATTCATTATTGTAATTATTACTTTTATTTTAATCAAACCATTTCTGCGGGGTGCTTGTGGTATGAAATTAAATTTAATTTAGCGCTTTTTTTATTTGAAAATTAATATTTTTAATTTTTTTAATTTTTTTAATTTTTTTTTTTTAATTATTTTAAAATTATAATTTTTTTATGGTAATTTATTAATGTTAAAATGTATCTAAACAATTTTAAAGTTAATGAAAATATAATTAATATAATGCAATAGTTTAATTTAATTTTTTTTGGGGTGTTAAATGTGTTGATATAAAAACAATTAAAATAAATAATTAATTTCTTTATTTTACAAAAAAAAAAAAAAAAAAACATTCATAGAGATATTTTTGTATATATATAAATTTATTTTACAATAATTTTTTAATTTTATAAACACACACATATAAAAATTAATAATAAATAATAGCACATTTACCCCTCACATTTTTATCATACACACAGACACACAGATACACACAATAGTATCATATTTTTATTTGTACATAAATTCAAAAATAGTATAATATTGAATAAAAAGAAATAAAATAAAAATAAAAATAATAGTATTAGGGAAATTAATCTTTATATTATTATTTATATCTTTTTTTGTTTAGATTAAGATTATACTTAAATAATAATGTGAGTAATTAAAATAAATCAATTATTATAAAATATAAAAATATATAAAATAAATCATTTATTAACTCTTTTTTAAATATTTTATAGTAATTATTATTTATTAAATATTTATAATTTTTTTATGTATAATAAATAGTTTTTTTTTTTTTTTTTTTTTTTTTTTTTTTTTAATGGCCAAATTTTAAATTTTTTTTCCCATAAAAAAATAAAGTAATAAAATAATAGTTCATATTTAAATTAATTAATTGTATTATTATAATAAAAAAAAATTGTATTTAAAATAATTATAATAATAAAAAAATAATAAAAATTATAAAAATCATTAAATAAAATTATAAAATGGTTTCAAAAATTTTACCAGGTATATTAAAAAAAATATTAGGATCATATATTGAGGGTTTAGATAAATTATCAATACCATTTTGGAAGGGTGAAATTGTTTTAGAGAATTTAAAATTTAAAAAAGAGTTATTTTCATCCAACGAAATTCCTTTTCAATTATTAAGTGGAGTTATCAAGAGGGTAGTAATTACAATACCGTGGCTCCATTTTTTAAAAGATCCAATAATAGTAAACATCGATGGAGTATTTCTATTATTTGGTCCTAAAGATATTATTACAACTTTTGGTAGTTACAAGTCAAAAAAGAAAGCTGAAGGAAAAGACCCTAATCAACCGGGCAATGAAAGTGAAATTAAAGATGATGCATTCTTAAAACCAAATATATCCAAAGAAGATTTAAAGAAGATTCAAAGTACAATCGATGAAGAGCAGCAAAAAGGAATTACCGAGGGAAGTGATGCCGAATCCTTAAAGTTTAAACTAATGAAAAAATTATTAAAATGCATAAAGATTCAACTAAATAATTTACACATATGCTATCAAGATGATAAAACATCACCAGGAGAAATATTTTCTGTCGGTGTAACATTAGAGTCATTTACATTTCAAAATACCGATTCTCAATGGGTACCATTATTAAGCAAAAATTATTATTTACAAAATAACGATATCAATTATGATAATGATAGCCATCACAATCCATTCATGTCAAATCCGACTTCAACATCAGGTACAGCAGGTGGTGCACCATTAAATCCTTCAGTATCTTCAATGAGTAGGTCAAGATCAAACAGTAATTTATCTACTGCATCTGGTAGAAGGAGAGATAGCATAGATTTGTCAAGTGGTATCGAAAGTGAAGGACTGCGTAGAAGTGTATCTGGTATACCTCCACTAAGTATTAACAGTAGTAATATTAACAGCGATACAAATTCAATATCATCTACAAATACAAACACTGCAGAATCATCTTCATCTCACACCAATTATACACATAATAAACAAAAACAGAATCAAGACGAGCAACCAGGTCAAATTGTCGACCAAATAATCACATATAAATTGGCATCTATTTTCAACTTTTCCATTTATTGGGATTCTCAATTTGGTAAAACTAGAATGGTGACACCAGATGACATGGATGTACTTTTAATGCACTCAATACCTAGACAAAAGGCTAAAATTAAACACAAGTATATATTGCAACCAATTTCAGGTTTTCTCAAGATCTGCCTAACCGAAGATTCAGTAGAAAGTGTTAATAAAGAAGGTGTATTCACATCAATTGTAAATAGTTTTCATATTAGCATTGGCTTAAAGCAAATCGACTTTCATTTAATGGATATTCAATACCGTGATATGTTAAATCTCTTATCATTTTATCAAGATTGGCGTAGAGTACTCAGATACCACAAGTTTAGACCCAATGTACCTGTTATAGGTAATGCTAGAAGATGGTGGCATTTTGCATTTAGATCTATTATTTCCGATTTTAGAAGCAAAAGAACTGAACTTTCTTGGAAAGAAATTGAAGATTCAAAGAAAATACGTGAATGTTATATTAAATTATATACTGAAAAATATATCAAAGGAAAAGTAAGTAAAAACAAAAAATAATAAAAGTTTAAATTTTATATTAATATTAATAAAATTAATATTATTTTTAGTTAAACAGATTGGATCAAAATTTAATTGAAGAAATTGAAAAAAAAGTTACATATGAAGATATTATTTTATTTAGAACTATTGCAGAAAGAGATTTAAAAGTTTCAAATAGAAAAGATTTGGATCAATTTACAGAGTCAGCAGGTTGGTGGTTAGCAGGGTGGTTAGGATTTCAACATCAAAATAATAAAGATAGTGATAAAATTACTTTAACCAACGAAGAATTACATTTCCTGGAGAGATATTTAAGAGTTAATTTAAAAAAATTAGCTGGTAAACCACATTCATCAATTTCAATAAATTTCTTTGTAAATATCAAAACATTATCTGCCTGTATATTGGATTGGAGAGAAAATCATACTGTAGTTCAATTGGCCAATGCCGAAATCACTGAAGTAAATTTACAAATCGAACAAGCATATAATCTTAAAATGAAGTTTTCAGCTCAGTCACTAGATATCTATGATAGATGTAGCCCAAATACAAAGTTTGAAAATATTATATTAGAAAAGAGTAAATTTAGAGGATATAGTGATAATACCGATCTCGATTTGGAAAAGAAGTTTATAGATATTTCATTAATATTAAATCCGCCAGAAGATACCACCGATTATTTTATCAATTTAAAATTAGAGCCATTTTATCTAATCAACTCCAAACCATTTGTCGATACAATGATTCCATTCTTTACTCATGCAAATCAAGAGGCACTTGACCGTTTAAAGTATTCATTTATAAAGAAAATAAAGATTCTCCAAGAATACTTGATTGGGGAATTAAAACATTTAATTAGAAACCAAAAAGTTGCAGATATAAAGTTGGATATCTCTGTACCTGGATTAGTTTTCCCAGAGTCTTATGACCGTGAAGATACTACAATGTTGGTATGCAATTTAGGACATTTAGTATTCAAAACTCAACCTCACAATAGCGAATGGGACTCGATGGATTTCTCAGAGATTAACGAACAAGATGAAACCGATGAAATTTTTGTAAGATATTGTCAGCTTTTAAAGGATCGTATAAAATGGTGGAATGACAATTGCCCAATCAATAAAATAAATGAACCAATCGAAAAACAAAGCTATGTTAAAAACTATGTTCAACAACACCGTAAAGCAATAGAGGGTGGTATAGAAGATAGCGCTAAATACCCAGAATCTGATGACATTGACGAGACCAAAGCCGAACAAGAGGGTTTCGATTCTACTGACACTGATTGGAATAAAGTTTCAGTTAATGTTAATAATGCACAATTCTATGATGGTATTATTTTAACAATCAATGAAATTTATATTAAAGTTTGCAATTTTTCAGAGATTAGCAATTTCGAGTACTTGGTTTCTCCATTCAACTTTAATATATTTTTAGAGCTATGTTCCAGACCATACGACTTGAAGCTACCACAAATTAAATGCAAAGCAGAGTTATCAACAGTTAATATTCAAGTTGAAGATAAAGAGCTTTATGAAATCGCAAAGATTGTTGGTAAAAACGGTATTTTAGAATACTTTATGGACATTGATAGAAAATCGTCAAAAGAGTTGGCTGATATGTACGAGGTAATTCAAGTTAAAAAACCAAAAAAGAAAAGCTTTGAAATCGAATTTCAATTATTCTCAGATACCAAGTCAATTTTAAACTCAAGAAAACGTACCAAAGAAAGACTCATTAGGACCACTTTGCTTAGATTCTTCTTTTCGAGTAATTCAATCAATTTGAAATTAAATTATTTGGATAGTTGCTGTTTATCAATGAACATCGAGAACATAAGATGTCGAAGTTTAGTTAAATTTATGCAAATGAATATAGAGTTTGATATTGCATCCATAGAAATTAAAGATTCAAATTCTATCACACCCGTATTGGCTATATTTCCATATCATATCAATACAAAAAGTTTAAATAGAAGTGGTATTCAAAATTCAACATCATCAACAACATCATCATCAAATAATAACAGAAACGAATGTTTAAACAAATATCCAATTTCAATTTCAGCAAAATCAATAAGTAAGAATTCATTAGATTACGATTATATTGACTTTATATTAGAATTAAATACCCAATTCATTCGTGTTAATTTCCCCAAAGAATGTATTATGGCATTGATAGCAATTATTGGTACAGTCGCAACAAATACCACAAATTTCTATGAATCTAAACAATCGATACTCACTGTTGAAGGTTCATTTTATCAAGGTAGAATAGGTCAGTTTGATCAAACCCAACAACCTAAACCTCAAGCCCACAAGAAACACCACTTGTCAGAACGTTTAGAGACCAACGAATTTGATCCAAATGATTTAAAGTCAAAGATTTCAATAAACATACCATCCTTCGGTTTAACTCTCAGCTCCATAGAAAATGACTTGGTTTCGTTCCATTTTGAAGAGATTTCAATTGATGGTATTTTTCAATTGCCATTGGTCGATTGCCAATTAATTGTTAGAGATATGAAGTTTATTGATTACACTTCATTGGATGGACCTTACCCAAATATGTTAATCACTCAAAAACCACACAGTAGCAACAATCCGGGTAACCCAGTTGTAAAAATGCATTTAGTAAGCCATGCTGACATCAAAACTCAAGAATGGGGCTATAGCAGATTGATTAATATTCAAGTTGGTAAAATTCAAATCACCCTACTATTTCAAACTATCAATTTGATTAGATTATTTGTTTTTGATATTACTCAAGCATTAAAAGAATATTGTCCATTTTTATTTAAAGTTATGGCAATTGTAGAAGATGATGTCAAAAAAGAAAATAAAAAAGAGAAAGAAAAAGAAAAAGAAGAGGAAACCGGCCAATATAGACACAGAGAGCCAGGTGAAGAGTCCCCAATTATAGAAATTGTAAAAAAGAAAAAGAATTTAACCAATTTAGAAATTGAGATTGATAACAATGTAGTTATTCTACCAAAGAATAATAGATCAAAGAGTGCAATTCGTTGTAGTGTTGGTAAAGTTATTTTGGGTTTGGACCAAACCGATCCAACAGTTGACTCTGTCTTTGTAAAGATATATGGTATTAATATGGCATCCAAGTATGAGGATCATATTGATCCTATTATTTCTGACCCAGTTCGTATGGATATTCAATTCATTCATTCTTTTGAAACTTCATTAAAAGAGAAATCGGTAGATGTTATTATACGTATGGAGAAGATCAATCTCAAGTTGTCACAGTATCAATATAATTTGATTTATAATATCTACAATCAAAATATTAACCAATCAGTCGTGCCAGGTCCACCTCCATCATCCACTTACACTGTAGAAAGATTGAACAAGCTCTTGGATATCCGTTTAGAATTTAAAGATTTTGTTGAATTAAACTTAGAGGACGAGAATACCAATGATACAAGATTCTTTTCAATGCTAATCAATAGGCCAATTATTATGTGTCAGGTTTGGAATAATGGTGACTCTGATTTTCTCATCAAAACAACCCATATTAGTGTAAGAGATAAAAACAAATTAGTTGTAATTCCTAATGGTTTCCAAGAGATGATCAGTATCACACCATATGAATTAGATGTACCAACTAAAAACATTATTAACCAATCAATTAACGAGGTATTTTTTAATATTCTATCAATGAATATTGATGGAAGCGGCACAAGAATCAATATTACAATCGAATATTTAAACATTTTCTTTGACTTACCATGGGTTTCAAAATTAATTACATTTTTATCACCAATTATGGATCCAGATTACATCAATTCTATGGCAGCTACATCTTCAATCCAACCTCCACCACCACCACCAAAACAAGTAAATATTCAAGAGCCATCTGAAACAACTTCATTTAGTAGCGGTGAATCATCAAGTCAATCACGTCGTAGGCATTCAATATCTGCCGCTCAACAACAAGCTCAACAACAAGCACAGGCTCAGTTAAACAAGGACTGGAAAATCTTTTTAAATATTGAAGTTGTTGCCAAGAATGCAAATATCATGATGGGTGACCTTAATAGCAAAAGTGAATTGGTATTGTTAATGAATTCATCTCTCTCTATAAACTCTCAATTTGGTTCTGAAGGTTTAATGAAAATTGTATTGGAATACAACTGTATTAAAGGTCTTATTGGTTCAAGATCAAAGAATCCATTAACTTCTGTTTCAAATCCATCCTTATCATTGCTTACCAGTAGTAACCGTGATTTAGGTGCACAGAAGAATACCACACATTATCTATGGAGAGATTTAAAGAAATCATCTAAATTATTTTTAGAAACATTCAAAACAAATGTTCAAATTTGCATGGTACCAGAGGGTAATCAATTTTATTTCTGCGAGCTTAATGACCTAACATTAGTATTCTCTGGTAAATCTTACAGATATCTATTGGATATCTACGAGTGTCTTTCAAACATAATTTATAGCAGTTCAAAATCTAAAGATATTACAAATGAAAATATTGAAATAAAAAATTCAAGATCTCAATCAATTTCAAGTGATTTACCAATACCAATTAACATTAGACATTCAGGTTCAAGCTTAAAAACCAATCATATTAATACAAATGAAAAAAATAAAAATCAATTTTATCAAATCAAAACCAGATCAGTTGAAATGTTAAGAGCTCATCAAAGTAGAATATCAGAAAAATATGAAAATACATTTTCGCCAAAACCAATTAGAGAATATGATTCAGAAAATGAATTTGAACAATCATCAGATGAAGAAACAAATTCAAGCTTATCAACTGCTCCTTTATCAGCACCTCAGTCTCGAAATAATAAACCACAAAGCAATAATTTAAATATCAAGAATGAAAACCAAGGTAGCAGTGGTAAACAACGTAACGAATATGAAAACGATATAAAGAAAAATAATGGCACAATAACCAAAATCCAATTCTCTCAAATTGCAATTAGCATAAAGAATTTAAATATCATAATTATGGATGACCTCAGTAAACATAAAATGAATACTCCAATTTTCAATACAAAATTAACTTATGGTTTCTTGAAGGCAGTTTTAAAGACAACTAGAATCGAAGTCGAATTTGACTCTGTTATTCAAATGAACTATTTTAACAATCGTATTGCATATTGGGAACCATTCATCGAGCCATGGTTATTTAAGTCAATGATGACTCTTGGTAAAGAATTGTCCATTGATTTATTTTCTACAGATTTGCTTAATATCAATTTTACAATACCACTAATGGATAACATCAGTCTATTCCTTAGAACATATAGCAAAGAATTTGGTTATCCTTTCACTTTAATTTGTGCTCCACAAGATGACAAGAAAGCATCTCATAAAAACCCTCATAATAGACATTCTCTAATTGGTCAAATTAAAAGAATCAAAGAGAAGAACAATACAAAGACCTCATATTCACCATTCTTTGTACGAAATAGAACCGGTTCAAGACTAAGATATCGTTTAGAAACTGAAGATGGCAAACCAGTAATGGGTGTTAATTATAAAACAGAAGGCCCAGTACGTGTTATTAACATTGAAAACTATGGTCTTTTCTTTGAATTGGACTCTGGTGATTGTACACCAATTAAATTTTTACCAGATGTTCAAATTAATTTAGAAACTTTTAGCCAATTAGTATTAGCTGTTGAATTGTTAGGTGTAGAAAAATCAATATCAATTCCATTAGATAAAATCAAAGTTTATGATTATCAAGTGTACTTGGATAGCACCACCGAAACCAAACTATTTGCAAATGTCGGTATTAAACGTGGCACTAAATTAATTACCATACAATTCCCAATAGTTCTCAAGAATACAACATCATTCCCAATTGATATTGCTACAGTTACCTCAGGATTCGGTGACACTCAAATGCCAAATTACACTACTACAATTCAAGTCGGTCAAGCGAGAGCACCGTTACCAATCAATAGAATGAAAAATGTATTGATCAAGTTTAAACCATCAGGAGACCAATATAAATGGAGTACCGAGACATTGGATATTAACAACATTATCGATGGCGAAGATAAATACAGCTGCATATTAAAGAACGGTGAAAAGATTTACTATATCAAAGGTTTTGTTTTCCACAAGAATGAATGTGCAATTATCAAACTATGCCACATGTTGAAGGTAAAGAATTTATTACCATACCCAATTCAATTCAAATTAAGAACACCAATAGAAAACATCCCATTACTAAAGAGAGAGTCCCAAGCAACTGTTCAAGATCTTGAAAAAACTCAAGTATATGAAATACCATTATTGGATAAATTCAAGATTCAGGTTAGAATAGCAAATAAAGATGGCTCATTTGACAATTGTGAATGGAGTGAAGTAAAATCAATCGTTGAAAAAGAAGATAATCACCAAATTAGTGTTATAACCATTTCAGATAGTAATAACCTCAAAGTAGACTTTCTTCATTTAAATATCGAATTTATTTCTTACAAAGGTGAAAAAAAGATTGTATTTTACAATCAATATTGGATCTATAACAAGTCTGCATTAAATATATTTTGTAAAAAGAGTTATCATTCAAAAGACTATACAGAAAGCCAAACCAATTTCAACCATTTTAGTGAGCTCACCAAACCAAATGAACCAATAATTGTACCTGCTGAAAACTGGTATTCATATCAGTTGGAAAAAGAGTCACCAATTCTATACTCATTCAAGCGTCTTAAAGATATGGAGAACAGTTTACGTATTCGTGTTGGTAGCTCAAACTGGTCACATAAATTTTCTATTGCTGCAATTGGTGATAGGGGTGACATTGTTGTGTCAACTGTAGAGAAGAAACAAACTCGCCACTATCACTTGGGTCTATCAGTAGATTTAGCACCAAATTTAAAGACAAAAGTAGTTGTTTTTACACCAAGATTTGTTTTTCATAATCTATTTTCCCACACTATATTAATCCAACAATGTGGTCCAAATACAGAATCTACACTAATTAGAATTGCACCATCTCAATCAGTGCCATTTTATTATTTTGTTGACAATCGTGACAGTGAAAGTAAACAAAAAACACTTCGTTTCAAATTAGATTATTCAGAATTTGATTGGTCCCCACCATTTTCAATCCAAACTTTCTCAGATTTTACATTCCAAGTTTACAACAACTCTGAAAAAGAACCAGAAATCCATTGCACACCATACATTAGAATCAAAACTTGTTTAGAGGTAGCAACTGTGTTGGTAATTATATCAGAGTTAAAAGATTCACCATATCGTATTATGAATAATACAAACTATCAGATCAATGTTTCACAAAAGAAAGTTGGAAAATCAATTTCAGTGGAACCACATCACTCATTGCCATATTGTTGGGATTTACCATTGGAAGAACATGAATTAGAGGTTACTGTCAATGTATCAGATACTCAAACGGAAAAAGCTACATACAAAGTCGATAAAATCAAAACATTCAAGCCAATGGAGTTTAATGATAACTCAAGACCTGAAGGAGCCATTACCATTAAAGCCACAGTAGAAGCAGACGAATCCACAAGAGTTTTAACGCTAAATGATAAAATAGGTTTACAAATTAGCAAATATGAAGAGGAAAATCTTAGACAATCATTTAGAATCCATTTAACTGGTATTGGTATTTCAATTATTAACTCAAATCCAACAGAATTACTTTATGTTTCAATTCATGACGTTCTATGCGAATATTTTATCTCTAACTTCCTCCAAAAACTAGAAATGAAACTAACAAATATTCAAGTTGATAATCAATTGTCAAAGATTACCCCGTATTCCCACCCCGTTTTACTATTTGCCGAAAATCTCTTACCAAATCAACCATTTCTTCAAGTTAGAATTGTAAGATCAATGAAGATGAAAAACATTGACTATTACCACCATGTTTCATTAAAAATGCAAGAATTAAATATAAAGGTGGAAGAAAAATTTTTATATGTTTTATTAGAATTTTTTAATAGTTTAGGTTAGTAAAAGAAATAATTATTATAAATAGATATAAATTGTAAAAAAAAATTTACATATATATTAATTAAATTATAATTTTTTTTTTAGATTTTTCATTTTGGACAGGTAACAAAAAAACTAAAAGTACACTTCATAATATGGATATGTTAACACCAATGTATGCAGATGATATAGGTGAAGGATTTATTGATGAAATGATTTCAAGAGCTTTACCTTCAATTTATGGAAAGAAAATGTATTTTGAATCGTTAGATATAGAACCAATTTCAATGTTTTTAACATTTGATTTATCAAATAAATCTGGATCGATTACATCTTTAGAGCAAGCACCAATGGTAAGAGCATTCAGAAGAATCGGTTTTGTAATTGTTAGTTTCCAACATGCACATATATTTTTAAATGGTTTCTCATTATCGCACGCATTTGGTTCAAATGAAGAGTTATTGGCTCCAATTTTCAATCATTACTTTAGTGAAACTTTATCCGAGGTTTATAAAATACTGGGCGCATTCAATTTGTTTGGTAACCCAGTAGGGCTAGTTAAAAACTTTGGAATTGGTTTCAAGGAGTTCTTTGTCGGTATGGGTAAAGGTGTAGTCGGTAATAGCTTTGCCTCAAGCTTTAGCCAAGGTTCTAAAAGTTTAGCCAAACACTCTGTATATGGTTTATTTGATAGTGGTGCTAAATTCACTAGTAGTGCTGGTAAAGCTCTTTCGACTATGTCAATGGATCAAAGATTCATATTAGAGAGACAATACATCATTGGCGAGTCACCAAACAATTTCATGCAGGGTTTAATTTTGGGTGGTAGAGCTGCCAAAACTGCTGTATATCGTGGTTTTTCTGGTTTTGTACGTCTTCCATATGAAGGTGGTAAAGAACAAGGTGCAAAAGGTGTATTCAAAGGAATTGGTAAAGGTACTGCTGGTTTAGTATTAAAACCAGTTGCCGCTGGTTTCGATTTCGTTAGTAAAGTATCCGAAGGTATCAAAAACTCCACGCAACTAAATATTGAACGAAAGAGAATCAGATTCCCAAGACCTCTATTCAGCGATTCGCCATTAGAAACCTATGACTCTGCAGAATCTTATGGTAATTTCTTATTTTTAACTTATATTATCACAACTGGTAAACTCAGACGTATTAGCGCAGATCAAATCAATTTACCATTAATGGAAGTTGTTTCAAAAGATGAAAAATACATTTCGCATTTAATTTATAAAAATAAGAGAACCCTGTTATTTACAAATAAACGTATCATTTATTTCTATGATACAGATGGCTTTAGAACTAAATTTGATGTCAAATATAAAAGAATCGTTGGAATCATAGAGAAATCAGACCACATCGACATTGAAATCGACAAGAAACATAAACTATCATTCCTTTATAAAGAAAAGAACAAAAAAGTTGACTATAGTATCAAATGCAATGGTGATGAAAGAAACTATATTTTCCAGCAAATTGAAGAACATTGTAAAATTTATAAACAAAGCGATGGAATCGTATTCAGAAGTTTAGCTTCAAAACCACCTATACCTCCACCACCACCACCACCACAAGCATTATTGGCATATAATGATCCATATCAACAATTAGCATACCAACAACCGGTTCAATACTTTAATAAAAATACCAATAATATCAATAACGTTCAATCCAGCAAATCAATTCAACCAATTATTTTTACAAATAATAACCATGATCCAATGAAATCAAACCCAATTTTAGAAAATTTATTAGCTCAGGCTCCTAATAAAAATATTGATATTCCAATATGGATCTCCCAAGGATATAATCCACCACAACCTCCAACTACAATGATCCCACCAAGATTCAGAGATCCAAATTTATATAGTGCTCCATACAACAGCGGATATGTTTATTCAACCTTACCATCATCCCAAACATTATCACCAAATGATCAATTAATTATCAATCAAAATGAACAAGATAATATTTCAATCCAACAACAACATTTACAACAAAAACAGGAACAACTACAAAAGCAACAACAAAATTTACAACAACAACAACAACTTTCAATTGAATACCCATCACCATCTACTTGCAACACTCCCCACCCACACCCACCAATGTTAAATTGTGAACCATATTATAATGACAATTTTAGTAATACAGGTGATATAGGGACAAAAGGAAATATAGGAACAGGTACAAATCGTTTTAAGGATACACCTTCAAATCTCAAAAGTAATTTTTCAAGAGCGGTTTCATCTAGAGATCTTTCTAGTGCACAGGTAAGCTCTAGTGTAAGAAAATTAAAAACTCCACACCATTATACTGTAAGATTTGATCCAACCCAAATTAATCCTGAGGATTATAATCTTCACAATGTAAACACCAAACCACCTCCAACGACTCCATCCGAACCTCCACAATATTTACACTCCCAATACTCTCATCCCCATTTACACCCACATCAAATGCTTCAACAAACTCCAGGTACAAATTATGATCAAAAAACCCCATATACCTCTACAACAACAACTACCACAACCTCAATTGAAAGACCACCATTACAACAACAATTCTCTAGTAACTCAATAATTGAAACCCCAAATTATAGGAGACAAAGATTAAAACAACAACAACAACAACAACAACAGGTTCAACAATATCAAACACCAAATAACATTTCTTTAACCCCTTCTGGAGATTTTAACTATAATGATAAATTTGATTTAGCAATTAATACAATTATACAAATTCAAAAGATTCAATCCCAACAAATGTGCCAACTTCAAAAGAATCAAAATGAAATTTTACAAAAACTATTATTCCAACAACAACAAAATACAGAATTTGATAATTTAAAAAACCAACAGGAACAAATTCAAAATATTATTTCACAATACCACCCACTAAGTCCCTCTAAAGCAAATCTTCTAAATAAAATTCAAGAAAATGAAAACCAATCGACTGGTGGTGCTTCTGATTAATTAATAAAATTTAAGATAATTTCATAAAAAAAACTTTTTTATATTATAATATATATAATATTTATTTTATTTTATTCTCTCTCTGTTTTTGATTACATTTATAATACATTTTTCCATTTTCAAAAAATCGTTAAATTCAAGATTTTGTATGATTTTCTTTACAAAGTTTAAAAAACAAACAATAATAATCATTTTTTGTTCAATAAATAAAAATTATATCATGAAGAGCTATTTTTAATAAAAAGGAAAACAGTAAAAAAACAAACATATTATATATAAAAAAAAAATTATATTATATTTTATTTAAAAATTTAATGATGTATCCTATAACTGAAAATTTAAAAACCATTTGATGTTCCAATATATTTGCCTGGCCAGGGAAAATGTATTTCTTTCATCAAATAGATTGAACTATGATATTATCTTAAATATTTGTTTCTATTATTATTATCTTTTTTAAATTTTTTTAATTTTTTTTACTAATTTTTGATTCTATTATTATTATTTTTTTTTTATTTTTTTTTTATAAAATTAATAATTATTATTTTCTAGTTTCATTTTTAAACCTATAACTATTTATTTAAATTTTCATCTAACTTGAATGCTGATACTGATGATGAGGGCAAGAATGCTGGTGATGAATGCTGATGATGGTGATGATAACAATGAGGGGCAATATGAATACTGATGATGAGGGGCAAACAATGATAATGGTGAATACTGATGATGATTATGCTGATAATGAATGCTGATGCTGATGTAGATGATGTTGATGCAGATTCTGATAATGATGCAGATAATGATCATGATCATGAATGCTGTGGATGCTGGTGATGAATGCTAATGATGAATGCTCATTATGATGATCAATGATGCTGATGAGGCTGATGATGATCATGATGTTGACAATGATCATGATGATTAATGCTGATGATGGTGATAATGACAATGATGACAATGATTCGGTGCAAGATGAATACTGATGATTCGGGGCAAGATGAATACTGATAATGAATGCTGATAATGATTCTGATAATGATGATGATTCGGGGCAAGATGAATGCTGATAATGAGGAGAAAACAATGATGATGAATTCTGATGCTGAAGAGGAGGTAAGATGAATGCTGATAATGATTCGGGGCAACATGAATGCTGATAATGAGGGGCAAACAATGATGATGAATTCTGATGCTGAAGAGGAGGTAAGATGTTGTTGAGGTGATAAGAGGAGGATCCGTTCAAGAAAACAACAAAAAGGATAAAAGTTACTATATAATATCCCATTTTTTTAATTATTATTTAAATAAAAATAAAAGAAACTATTTACAAAAAAACAAATAATAATATTTGATTTTTTAAAAAAAAAAAATGCAAAGAAAAAGATGAAAAAATAAAAAAAAAAATAAAATTAGTATTTATTTTTTCACATATTATATATTTATATATAATTACCTTTTTGTTTGTTTGACTAATATAATTTATAAAGAAAAGAATTATGAATTATTTGAATATTGATAAAACGAAAAAAAAAAAAAAAAAATTTCCCCCACACACCACAAAAAAAAAAATTAAAAAAATTTTAATAAAAAAAAGAAAAAAATATAATTTAATTAAAAAAAATGAAATTTACCACACTCATAAAAAAAGAATAAGAAATTGCGAACAACATTTATAAAAATTATAATAAAAATTTTTTAACATTATAATAGATTTTATAATAATAGTTTAAATTTATAAATTTTTTTTTTTCAATCTAAAAGTCCACTTTAAGGAAAGTATAATTTATTCTTAAAGAAACAATCATTATTCGATTTAATTTTTCAAATAATGGTTGATATTTTTAATTAATTATCAAAAATAAATAATTTCTCTTTTTACAACTTATTTAGAATAATAATTTAATAAAAGTTGGGGTCTACATATATTTGGGCACTGTAAGTTGTATTATATAAATGTGTTGAAGAAATATTATTAGGTAAAAAATTTATTGTATAGTGGGATCATCTTTATTTTGCACGCTCAAACTAAACAAGAGACTCTAAAAAGATTAATTAGATGGTTAAAAATAAATAGTTTAGATTTAATAAGGATGAATTAGATCATATCGAGGGGAAAATATAGCTGCGGATTTACTCAGTCGTAATGCCAAGTTTTATAATGAAGAATCTTAATAGATTCAACAACCAATTAAAGAAGACTAGTTTTAGTAAATAAAGATCAAAATACTATATTAAAAATTTAAAAAAATAAAAATAAATAATTCAAAAATAAACGATTTTATCATAACATAAATAAATACATATTTTTATAACCTATTATTTGCTTAATATATTCCTATCTATATTACAAACCAAAAACTATTTTTTAATTTTTTAAATATTTTAAATTATTTTATTTTTAATATTTAATTTTTTAAATATATAATTATAACTCTAATATTTAATTCTAAAATGTATATGAATACATTACACAACTCCACTTTGACTAAAGACAAAATAAGCTTCCTCCAACACTAACCATCTATATTATTTTTTTTATTTTTGTTGAGATAATTGATCATGTTGATTTAACTTTATTATTCCGAAAGCAGTGCTGTATCAAATCCCTATTTGAATAACACATTTCCTTGATTCAATACTCTTACTTTATTGATAACCTCTGGTTTCTTTAGTTATTTTTATGCTTGAATTATAGACCTTTTGATTACTATCCATACTAATTCTTGTATTATCGGGATAACATTAGAACCTAAGTACCATACTTTAATCCTTTGCTCTTAACACACCATTTGAAATATAAGTTACTGCTGCAACTACCAATATAGCTACCATCATTAAAAACGTCCTTCTTTGTGTTTTTGTTCTTGTGTAGAATAACCTGGTATTTATTTATTTTTTTGTGAATTGTTGTATAATGATTTAGATGATCCATCAAAGGTATATTGTGGTGGTTGAAGATATTATGCATTTTATTAAAAAATGATTGTGGTTGTAGTTAGGAAATAATTTTGAGCGCAATGGTTATAATATGATTGTGTGGAATATATTATATTCTTTAAATATAATTATTTACTTAATATGTATTTTTTAATAAAATCCCTTCCCCTAATAAATTAATAAATTTAAAAAAAAAAAAAAAAAAAAAAAAAAAAAAAAATTTGTAAATATTTAAAATTTTTGAATTAAAATAAAGAATTTTTAATTTCCTTTAGTAAATATAAAGATTAGAACTTAATTAGGTATTCCTTTTTTTACATTTTAATCATAAAAGGAAACACACATCCCTATTAAAATTTTTAAAAAAAAAAATAAAATTTCTAGATAAAAAATAAAAAAAAATTTTATATTTATTTAAATTTTTAGATAAAAATTTTAATCTATTTAATCTATTTATTTTATTGTTTATTTATTGGTTGATTGAAAATTGTTCTTTTTGTTGTTTGAATTAGTATAAAATGGAAACCTTCTTTTACAAGTTTACCAGTTAGTCTATTCAATTCTTTTAATATTTTACACATATCAACTGTGGCTGGAGTGGCTGCAGTATCTCTTGTGGGCTACTTTCTAAAGCTTCTATATTTTTCATACCAATCACTGTGTCCAATAATCTCTTTTAATTTCTAACCCGATTGGAGGTAAGCTTGTGTTGCTTTTAATGGCTCATCCATATAATCCACCTTTAATAAGTTTTTTTTTTTTTTTAATAGTTTTTTTTTTAATTATTATTATTTGTTTCTGTTATTTTGAAATTATAAAGAATGATTGGAAAAAAAAAAAAAAAAAAAAAAAAAATTTTTTTTTAAAAAAATTAAATTAAAACCCCACCACACACAATTTTTCTTTTTTATAAAAAAATTAATTAAAAAATAGCTAGAACTGTTTAGTTATTCCCATAAAATATTTACATTTCATTGCTGCATATAAAAAAAATTTTAAAAAAATATTAATTAAGAAATATAAAGCTATCAGGAATTCAATAGCCTAGCAGATGCTCAGCTTTATTTTTTCTTCAATAAAAAACTTGTTGAGAGTTTTTTATTTTTGTTGTGTTATATATAATTTGGTTTGTGTTTTCATTTGGTATACAAATATTTAAACTTTTCAGTAAGTTTTTATTTGTTTTTGTGTTATTGTGTTTTGGTTTGTGTTTTAAAAAACTTGTTGGGAGTTTTTTATTTGTATTGTGTATTCGTTTTTACCGGATTTATCTTTCCGGTGATTATAATAAAATATCAACTTAAATTAATAAATAAAAAATATATTTTATATTAATATATTAATATATTGATATATTTTTTATTTATATATATATTTTAATAATTTATAAAAATAAATTATTTTTTTTTTTAAAAAAATAAAAAGATAAAAATTTTAGTTTTTATTTTTTTTTTATAAATAAATTAATTTTTTTATTTTTTTTATTTTAAAATTAAATTTAATAAAAATTTTTATTTTATTTATAATTTTATATAATTAAATGCTAATTGCTTTTTTTTAGATATTAATGAATTTGATGGTTGTGGCTGTGAACAAACATACAATAATTTTAAAATTAAAAAAAAAATTGAAAAATTTAAATACAAACATTAAAAAATTTAAATACAAGCATTTGCCAATAGAGATAGTTGCATCGAAATTCAAAAAAACTTTCTTGTAGATGCACTTAACGTAATTGGCAACCATTGACTTTTCAAAGGGATGTTATTTCTTCAAATAATCTGTCAACTCTCAGCTTATCCATCATTTTGAAAGCTTATTTAAAAAAGCTTCAAAGAAATGTGTCATCTCAGGTTTCAAATAAAATCACCAAAAGTATAGAATTGGTCAGTACTATATTTGGAGAAGTAGATAGTATTAGTATTTGATATATATATAATAAAAAAATCGAATGATTTAAAAAAAATAATAAATGAAGAGTATATATATAAATTAGTTTTTTTATTTTTTTTTTTTTTCAATTTAATTAAAAAAATCAATATTCTTTATTTATTAAAATTAAATTTTAATGTAAATAAATTAAAATTATTATTATCTTCAAAACTATATAAAATAT